>NC_042978.1:17117810-17417810 GCF_901001165.1 Salmo trutta
ACTGAAGAGAGAGGGAGAGAGAGAGAGAGAGAGAGAAGATATATAAAGAGCATGGAAGAAAATAAGACAACTACCTCCACGACTCTCACTGTCAGCCGGCTTCACCTGGATGGGCCGAGTCATCTGGAGAAAACAATAGAGACACAGAGGTTAGTCCTGGTGTGTGGATCTGTCGTCGCCACAACAACTTAACAAGCTTCAAGTGTCAAGGCCCTCTCCCACACAAACAGCTGTTCCCCGATACTGATCAAAGTGCCATGGAGAAGGGGAGAAGGAGAGAAGGAGAGCACCAAGAGGGATGGAGTTGGGGGTGACACTCACTGCTACTCACTGGAGAAAAACAAGTCACCCTCATCTCACATTCACACAGTGGCCTGAATGATGCGCTTGTCGGGCAGGGTGTGTGTGTGTGTGTGTGTGTGTGTGTGTGTGTGTGTGTGTGTGTGTGTGTGTGTGTGTGTGTGTGTGTGTGTGTCTGAGGGAGAGAGAGGCAGGCCTAATGAAAGTGAATCCAGCCACAGGAGGGGAGAGATCAATGCAGGCCTATTGATCCAGGGCCCTTGGGCTGTGGAGAGCGTCTGGCTGGGAAGGATTCTCTGGTTAGGAGGCTCATAGTAATCCACTACAACCTGATAAGAATGGCATTGGTTGGATTAGATGCTGCTGTCATCACAGCCTTTGTGTCACGATTCCCCCCCCCCCCCCGTCTTTCTCCCTCCTCCTTTTGTCATTGTTCTTGTTCAAGCTGAACAGCCTTTGCAACTGAGTTGTTCTCCGTGCAAACTTTCTAGAACATTACCCGGAATTGCTGTGTGCTTGATAAAACTACAGCTTCTACAGTAGTTTGCGAACAAATGAAATGGGATGACGATACAAATGAACGCTTATTATCACACGAACACAAACATCCATGCAGTTAGGCAGGGACACACACAGGCAAATACATACATTTCCCACACGAAGATGGCATTCAAAAAGTTTCTAAAATGATTTACGTTCACAGAGCAGGAAACAAAAAAAGCAGATAAAAGGATGTCTGGCCCTGAATGTTTGTTCATTTAGTCCCCGTCACCCCCCCTCCTCTTCCATGTTTTAGTCCAAAGGGAACTCTCTGTAGATCCAAAACAAATTAGCTTAATAATAACACAGCAGGCAGGTTTTTAATGAAAAAGGGGCCAAGATCTGTACCGATTTGTGACAAGATTACCGAAATATGCAAAGCAATCTCCTACCCTTCACGGGCCTCTCAGCCATCTGTAACCTGGAATAAGGCTATTTTTGTATTGCTCCACAACATGACTAGTCTCCCTATTCCAAGTCGAGTCACCAGATGTCTTTTTGTTTTTTTAAAGAGTCCAACGTCAACATTTCTTTTCACTGCCATTCTTTTCCTCCACTGTATTTTTTTTACTGTCCAATTCCCGGGCCGAGTTAAAAAAGGTCAGATTTAAAGACAGGGCAGTGCCATAAAAGCGTGACTTGTTCAAGGAGAAACACCATAATGGGATTTTAAAACGTCTTAATAACATGCTGATATATGAGGGAGAGGCCTGGGCCACATTCATTAAGTGCTAAACGTATCTATTTTCACCTTGAGGAACGGAGTAACCTTCGTCACTGGAATTATTCCATAAATTTACCCATCGTAAATAATAACTAGCTGGGGTTTTGGCCCCTTGTTTCCTGGCTCGCTTACGCTAACCCTCCCACTCAGTACAAAACACTGCCTTTCCCTGTAGGGTCCCTGTGAGCCCAGGTGACCCCACGCTGCCGTGCACACCGCTTCTAACTGCAGTGCGCTCGGCTAGGTGACCGTGTGGGACACTGCTCACCGACCACCCACATGTCCAGCGCATCATGTGAGATTGAATATCTGAGAAAAAAAATATCCTCAAGACAAACTCACTGTTTACTGGTCACTTCAGCATCTTTAGAACTGCTAACTCATACGGCAAGTACAAAACCAAGATGGAGAATCTTTGTGCTTTTTGCGGTGGCATTAAAAAAAAGATTCAACAACACTGCTTTATTCCGACGTGTCACGGAAGACAATGGCACTATACTGTGTAACTTGCGGACACAGAGGTCTTTTCCACTGGGTTTGTGTGTGTGCGTTGTATCTCTAAGCCTAGCTATGGTTCAGGCAGTAACATGTTGGCTTAATGGCCCGCTTATTTGCCCAAAAGCTGTGCATTTTCCTCCAGTACATTCAGTATCGACGCCTTTCAGTTTAGTGCATTTTCTCTCTTTGTAATGGGATAAATACAAATCCTGCATGCCTAGGCATGGTTGTGAATGAGCGAAGTGCACACACTCATACGCACGCACACGTACGGACACACACAAACGCGCACCAGATGAACAGAATAGAATTGATTAACTATAGCCGTTGTCAGGGAAACTATTCATTTAGAGCAGGTTCTATAGGAGGTAGCCGTTTCCCCCTCCTTTGTGAGTGCGTGCTTGAAGCCCTCTTTACCCACTTGACAGCAAAGCAGCCGAGCAGATGGAATTGGTTAACTCTGGATCCTCAACAAATAACAACACATGTTCTAATTGGGGGGCTTTTTATTCCTCCATTCCACTCGCTAAGGACGAGAACGGGGGGATGGGGAGAGAGCGAGAGAGGCGGGGAGGGAGGGGGAGAGAGGCGGGGAGAGAGGCGGGGAGGGAGGGGGAGAGAGGGAGAGAGACGGAGAGATGCCTGCAACTCCCTGATAAGATTGCTTTGCAGTTGAGTGGCATTTCTCCAGTCCTGACTCCACCCTATTGCCTCTTCCATTCAGACACATGCTGATAGACCCCAATGCAGCGCTGCATAGTATAGACTGTATGGTATACCGAGGCTGTATAGTATAGACAGTATGGTATACCGAGGCTGTATAGTATAGACTGTATGGTATACCGAGGCTGTATAGTATAGACTGTATGGTATACCGAGGCTGCATAGTATAGACAGTATGGTATACCGAGGCTGTATAGTATAGACTGTATGGTATACCGAGGTCGTATAGTATAGACTGTATGGTATACCGAGGTCGTATAGTATAGACAGTATGGTATACCGAGGATGCATAGTATAGACAGTATGGTATACCGAGGCTGTATAGTATAGACAGTATGGTATACCGAGGCTGTATAGTATAGACTGTATGGTATACCGAGGCTGTATAGTATAGACTGTATGGTATACCGAGGTCGTATAGTATAGACTGTATGGTATACCGAGGCTGTATAGTATAGACAGTATGGTATACCGAGGCTGTATAGTATAGACTGTATGGTATACCGAGGTCGTATAGTATAGACTGTATGGTATACCGAGGTCGTATAGTATAGACAGTATGGTATACCGAGGCTGCATAGTATAGACAGTATGCTATACCGAGGCTGTATAGTATAGACTGTATGGTATACCGAGGCTGTATAGTATAGACTGTATGGTATACCGAGGTCGTATAGTATAGACTGTATGGTATACCGAGGCTGTATAGTATAGACTGTATGGTATACCGAGGCTGTATAGTATAGACTGTATGGTATACCGAGGCCGTATAGTATAGACAGTATGGTATACCGAGGCTGTATAGTATAGACAGTATGGTATACCGAGGTCGTATAGTATAGACAGTATGGTATACCGAGGCTGTATAGTATAGACAGTATGGTATACCGAGGCAGTATAGTATAGACAGTATGGTATACCGAGGCTGTATAGTATAGACAGTATGGTATACCGAGGCTGCATAGTATAGACAGTATGGTATACCGAGGCTGTATAGTATAGACTGTATGGTATACCGAGGCTGTATAGTATAGACTGTATGGTATACCGAGGCCGTATAGTATAGACAGTATGGTATACCGAGGTCGTATAGTATAGACTGTATGGTATACCGAGGCTGTATAGTATAGACTGTATGGTATACCGAGGCTGTATAGTACAGACTATATGGTATACCGAGGCTGTATAGTATAGACTGTATGGTATACCAAGATCTTATAGTATAGACTGTATGGTATACCGAGGCTGCATAGTATAGACAGTATGGTATACCGAGGCTGTATAGTATAGACAGTATGGTATACCAAGGCCGTATAGTATAGACAGTATGGTATACCGAGGCCGTATAGTATAGACAGTATGGTATACCGAGGCTGTATAGTATAGACTGTATGGTATACCGAGGCTGTATAGTACAGACTATATGGTATACCGAGGCTGTATAGTATAGACAGTATGGTATACCGAGGCTGTATAGTATAGACTGTATGGTATACCGAGGCTGTATAGTATAGACTGTATGGTATACCGAGGCTGTATAGTATAGACTGTATGGTATACCGAGGCCGTATAGTATAGACAGTATGGTATACCGAGGTCGTATAGTATAGACTGTATGGTATACCGAGGCTGTATAGTATAGACTGTATGGTATACCGAGGCTGTATAGTACACACTATATGGTATACCGAGGCTGTATAGTATAGACTGTATGGTATACCGAGATCGTATAGTATAGACTGTATGGTATACCGAGGCTGCATAGTATAGACAGTATGGTATACCGAGGCTGTATAGTATAGACAGTATGGTATACCGAGGCCGTATAGTATAGACAGTATGGTATACCGAGGCCGTATAGTATAGACAGTATGGTATACCGAGGCTGTATAGTATAGACTGTATGGTATACCGAGGCTGTATAGTACAGACTATATGGTATACCGAGGCCGTATAGTATAGACTGTATGGTATACCGAGATCGTATAGTATAGACTGTATGGTATACCGAGGCCGTATAGTATAGACAGTATGGTATACCGAGATCGTATAGTATAGACTGTATGGTATACCGAGGCCGTATAGTATAGACAGTATGGTATACCGAGGTCGTATAGTATAGACAGTATGGTATACCGAGGTCGTATAGTATAGACTGTATGGTATACCGAGGCCGTATAGTATAGACAGTATGGTATACCGAGGTCGTACAGTATAGACTGTATGGTATACCGAGGCCGTATAGTATAGACTGTATGGTATACCGAGGCTGTATAGTATAGACAGTATGGTATACCGAGGTCGTATAGTATAGACAGTATGGTATACCGAGATCGTATAGTATAGACTGTATGGTATACCGAGGCCGTATAGTATAGACAGTATGGTATACCGAGGTCGTATAGTATAGACTGTATGGTATACCGAGGCCGTATAGTATAGACAGTATGGTATACCGAGGTTGTATAGTAAAGACTGTATGGTATACCGAGGCTGTATAGTATAGACTGTATGGTATACCGAGGCTGTATAGTATAGACAGTATGGTATACCGAGGCTGTATAGTATAGACTGTATGGTATACCGGGGTCGTATAGTATAGACTGTATGGTATACCGAGGCTGTATAGTATAGACTGTATGGTATACCGAGGCTGTATAGTATAGACTGTATGGTATACCGAGGCTGTATAGTATAGACAGTATGGTATACCGAGGCTGTATAGTATAGACAGTATGGTATACCGAGGCTGTATAGTATAGACTGTATGGTATACCGAGATCGTATAGTATAGACTGTATGGTATACCGAGGCCGTATAGTATAGACAGTATGGTATACCGAGGCTGTATAGTATAGACTGTATGGTATACCGAAGCTGTATAGTATAGACTGTATGGTATACCGAGGCCGTATAGTATAGACAGTATGGTATACCGAGGTCGTATAGTATAGACAGTATGGTATACCGAAGCCGTATAGTATAGACAGTATGGTATACCGAGGTTGTATAGTATAGACAGTATGGTATACCGAGGCTGTATAGTATAGACTGTATGGTATACCGAGGCTGTATAGTATAGACTGTATGGTATACCGAGGCTGTATAGTACAGACTATATGGTATACCGAGGCTGTATAGTATAGACTGTATGGTATACCGAGGTCGTATAGTATAGACAGTATGGTATACCGAGGCTATATAGTATAGACTGTATGGTATACCGAGGCTGTATAGTATAGACTATATGGTATACCGAGGCTGTATAGTATAGACAGTATGGTATACCGAGGCTGTATAGTATAGACAGTATGGTATACCGAGGTCGTATAGTATAGACTGTATGGTATACCGAGGCTGTATAGTACAGACTATATGGTATACCGAGGCTGGTTAGTATAGACTGTATGGTATACCGAGGCCGTATAGTATAGACAGTATGGTATACCGAGGCCGTATAGTATAGACTGTATGGTATACCGAGGCCGTATAGTACAGACAGAGTTACTCTCTGTGGCTACGCTGGTACTCCTGGGGTGGCTAATCTATTGTTTTGCCTTTGATCGCATATCAATTTGAAATGGCTCTGACAACGACAAGGTTGCTTACATGTTAAACTGATATTGTCTGTGAAATCTATCATTCACAAGGAAATGAATGCCGCCCCAATCCCTCCGTTCTTTGTTTTGAGGCTTTATTGTTCCTGACTTTGTGAGAATATTACCTTTTTGAGTGGTGTTTTTGCACCTACAGTTAAACACTAGAAACAAGCTTTTATATCTATAAAGTCACAGTCAGCATTGGAACAAATGAACAATGAAAATAATGAAACTTCATTCGTTCCAATGGTCCTGGTTGGTGTTGTTTTTAATGCAAAATCACATCAAATTATTACAACCCACTTTGCTGTACGGTACAGGCACAGGAAACGCTTTTACAGCAGGAAGGAAAGCCAACGTTACTCTTGTAGAAAACTGACAATCACCCTTGACTGCATTGTGTGTGAAAGTTTGATTTCCTTCCCAGTGGTTTGGGCTGCTCCGCGTTTCCCCTCTCTCCCCACATACACACACCTGTTGTGCTCTCAATGCTTTTTACAAATCCATACTGTAGATCCATACGCTTTTACGTAACTACCTGGTTTGTCCAGTTAAGCCTCCAGTCAGTTCAATGAAGAGCATCAGCAGAGACCAGCCAACGCTGCAGAGAGAGCTGCAGAGAGAGCTGCAGAGAGAGCTGAGATCCAGGGGCCTCGGCAAGATCAGTGGGCTCTGTGTGGGTGTACCAGACCTCTGACGGCCTGCCTCACTGCTGGAGGTTCCCATCCTCCGCTAAAACACACCCACCACATCCCACAATGCCGTAGTATCATTCTAATGTTGTTATTCAACCTGCATTTAATCAGGAAGTCCCATTGAGGTTATAATGATGTGTTTTCCTAAGGAAGCAAGACTGTTGCAGGAGCCATGGTTATATTAGGACAGCAAACAGGCTCTGACTGCTGTCATAATGAATATTCCCAATTATTGATCTGAACATGTGATGAGTGGTGATACTGAACCCCAGCCCTGATCGTACGTCTACCACAGACAGAGAAACAGAGAGAGCTCAACAGAGAGAGACAGAAATGGAGAGAAACAGAGAGAGAAACAGAGGGCTCAACAGAGAGAGACAGAAACGGAGAGAGAGAGAGAGAGATAGAAACTGACAGAATAGTGAGAGATAAACAGAGAGAGAAACAGAGAGAGAAACAGAGAGAGAAACAGAGAGAAACAGAAACTGACAGAATAGTGAGAGAGAAACAGAGAGAAACAGAGAGAAACAGAGAGAGAAACAGAGAGAGTCAGGGTTGTGGGGGCATACAGAGAGAAACAGAGAGAAACAGAGAGAAACAGAGAGAGAGTCAGGGTTGTGGGGGCATACAGAGTCTCGTTATTTCTCTTCCTCTGGTTGTGGCATATTTAGATGTGATTTTACAGGGAGCTCATTTGTTTACAGGGTCGACAGAGAACGAACAGCAGGCAGCAAAGCAAGAGAAATGAGAGATGGAGATGAGGAGAAAGCTGTCGCTGTGTGTGTGTGTGTGTGTGTGTGCCTGCGCGTGCGCGAGTTCGTTCGTGCGTACGCCCGTGCCTGCCTGCGTGTGTGTGTTGTCTCTGTGAGCAACTGTCAGTGTGTGTACGCGTACATGTGTGAAAATGTGCTTCTAGCCCCAGTGTGGAAGTCCTGATAAGAGCCTTAGTGCTTGGGCGATGGCAGCAGCCTAAGCCCCGGGATTTTGATCACAGCCAAGCCAACAGGAGCCTGGAGCTAAGGGTGAGACAGGCTGGAGGCTCCAAGGGCCATGGCCTCAAACATTCCCGCAGCTTTGCCATGGGAGGAGGAGTATGACAATGATGATCATAGTCCAGGATACCTGGAGACAGAAGACCACGCTGACACTAGGGCAGTCCTGATGGGCTCTGTTCTGGTGGATGGGTATTACAGCTCTTCCCTATAGCTCCGTCCTCTATAAAACAGGCTTAGCCTGCCTATCTCTCCGTGTAGACACACATACACACTCCGCAATGACCGTTCTCTCTCGCTGGTTTGCATCATCCTCTGCACGGCTACTCTAGCCTCTCTCTGATCGGGCCCCGTTGGACCTGATGCCATCCCATGTTTACATGTAATCGCTACATCTACAGAAGCGCATCCGAATGGGCTCTTCACCCGCTAATAGCAGCAGCAGCTGAAGTGTTTGGCTTCTTTCTCCCTCCCTGTAAAACGCAGTCGGTCGGCAGCTGTAGACCAGCCCTCATTAGGGCCAACCATGTCTCTTCATTTTCAGCACCCATCAACTTTTCATGAAGGTGAATGTCACAAATCAGGCCTCCATCTTCCAAACGGCTTCGGAGACTTCAACTGGGCTTTTTCTGGGGTTTTGAAGTGCACAAATCAATCTCAACTTGGCCGTGCTAGAGTGTGCCGTGAGTGTCAGTATAGCTAGTGTCTTATAGTGGTTGTGTAGTGGACTAGTGTGGGTTTGGTGACAGAGACACTGTCCAATCATGACGGGTAGTAGATATGGGGATTGAGCTAATGCTTAAATCCAGTCATGCTGAGCCTTCAGTCACTAGGACATCCAAGAGAGATAAAGAGAAACAGAGAGAGGAGGGAGAGCGAGAGAGAGAGAGAGGGGGGAGCGAAGCAGGGAGGGAGAGAGGGCAGAGAAGGAGAAAGAGAAAAAGAGAGCGAACGGGAGGGCAGAGAAGGAACGATTCAGTATTTGTAATTCGTACTCCCCTCCCTGACTTCAGAGCCACACTTGGTTATCAGGGGAAGGGCATCACTCCCAGACATCTTTGGCACCGCTGCTTTTCAACTCCAACCGCTATTGACATGGTGTGTTACAGTAATGTGTGGAGCTGTGGGAGTCTCATTGTTAATCTGTGTCAACAAATGCTGGAGCAGCAGCCTCTCTCTCTCTCTCTCTCTCTCTCTCTCTCTCTCTCTCTCTCTCTCTCTCTCTCTCTCTCTCTCTCTCTCTCTCTCCCTCCCTCCCTCCCTCCCTCCCTCCCACCATTTGCCCACCTATCTAATGAATCTTATCTGTCTCACCATACTGTTGCTTAAGCTTCTGATGGTCTCTCTGTGTGTTTGATGTGCATTCTGCTCTTGTGTGCATTTTGAGGAATTGTCGTTTGGCGATTAAGATCGTGACGAGGAACCAAACAGGGTGGCTTTAGCGTGGCGCCCACCGTGCCAATCCCAGAATGCCTTCCTTCGACCCAGCGAGGGGCAGCTAGTGGCAACAGGAAGTGAAGCGGATCAGGAAATGGCAGATCAACTGGACTTATCTCCTACGTGATGGATTTAATGGATGTGGAAACTAAAGCTTTCATGCTTAAAAATGTCATGTTTTTAATAGGATGTTAGGATGTACTTTCGGCTCGTTTGATATCTGCTTTAGATGTTATGGTCTGGTCGACAACCGTGTGAGAATTCCCACTGTGGTAATATGTCAGCATACAGTACACATGCACAGGAACATGTGTACACACACACACACACACACACACACACACACACACACACACACACACACACACACACACACACACACACACACACACACACACACACACACACACACACATCCATGCAGGTGTGTGTTTCCTTTGCCCTCCCTGTGTGATGAGTAGGGGATGTTCCCACTGCTGTCACTGCAAGTGCAGGATTGTGACAGATTACAGGACGCTGCTTTGGCCAATAGGTAGCCAGAAATGTTTCCTGGCCGCTGACCCATAATTCCAGGCGTACCTATGCCGAGTTGACGGTTCTTTAATGGTTTACAGACCTCCAGTAAGCCTACACCTCCAGAGCACTATGATAGCCTATTAGCAATTCACCAGCGCTTGCACTTTTCTGCCCCCCCTCCCACCCCCACTCCCATCCTCCTAGGGGGATGACAACAGCAGTACACATTGGTGGAGGGAAAGAAGGAGGAGGAGGAGGAAGAAGAGAAGAGAGATAGAGGCAGCCAGGCATGTTTCTTGCCTGGGAGGGGGACCCAAACAAGTGTCAGTTTGAGACAGAGAGAGAAGAGGGAAGGGAAGATAGACAGACAGAGAAGAGGGAAGGGAAGATAGACAGACAGAGAAGAGGGAAGGGGAGATAGACAGACAGAGAAGAGGGAAGGGGAGATAGACAGACAGAGAAGAGGGAAGGGGAGATAGACAGACAGAGAAGAGGGAAGGGGAGATAGACAGACAGACAGAGAAGAGGGAAGGGGAGATAGACAGACAGACAGAGAAGAGGGAAGGGGAGATAGACAGACAGACAGAGAAGAGGGAAGGGGAGATAGACAGACAGAGAAGAGGGAAGGGGAGATAGACAGACAGACAGAGAAGAGGGAAGGGGAGATAGACAGACAGAGAAGAGGGAAGGGGAGATAGACAGACAGAGAAGAGGGAAGGGGAGATAGACAGACAGACAGACAGAGAAGAGGGAAGGGGAGATAGACAGACAGAGAAGAGGGAAGAGGGAAGGGGAGATAGACAGACAGACAGACAGAGAAGAGGGAAGGGGAGATAGACAGACAGACAGAGAAGAGGGAAGGGGAGATAGACAGACAGACAGAGAAGAGGGAAGGGGAGATAGACAGACAGAGAAGAGGGAAGGGGAGATAGACAGACAGACAGAGAAGAGGGAAGGGGAGATAGACAGACAGAGAAGAGGGAAGGGGAGATAGACAGACAGAGAAGAGGGAAGGGGAGATAGACAGACAGAGAAGAGGGAAGGGAAGATAGACAGACAGAGAAGAGGGAAGGGGAGATAGACAGACAGAGAAGAGGGAAGGGGAGATAGACAGACAGACAGAGAAGAGGGAAGGGGAGATAGACAGAGAGAGAAGAGGGAAGGGGAGATAGACAGACAGAGAAGAGGGAAGGGGAGATAGACAGACAGAGAAGAGGGAAGGGGAGATAGACAGAGAGAGAAAAGGGAAGGGGAGATAGACAGACAGACAGAGAAGAGGGAAGGGGAGATAGACAGACAGACAGAGAAGAGGGAAGGGAAGATAGACAGGGAAGAGGGAAGAGGGAAGGGGAGATAGACAGACAGACAGACAGACAGACAGACAGACAGACAGACAGACAGACAGACAGACAGACAGACAGACAGACAGACAGACAGACAGACAGACAGACAGACAGAGAAAAGGGAAGGGAAGATAGACAGACAGACAGAGAAGAGGGAAGGGGAGATAGACAGACAGACAGACAGACAGACAGACAGACAGACAGACAGACAGAGAAAAGGGAAGGGAAGATAGACAGACAGACAGAGAAGAGGGAAGGGGAGATAGACAGACAGACAGACAGACAGACAGACAGACAGACAGACAGACAGACAGACAGACAGACAGACAGACAGACAGACAGACAGACAGACAGAGAAAAGGGAAGGGAAGATAGACAGACAGACAGAGAAGAGGGAAGGGGAGATAGACAGACAGACAGAGAAGAGGGAAGGGGAGATAGACAGACAGAGAAGAGGGAAGGGGAGATAGACAGACAGAGAAGAGGGAAGGGGAGATAGACAGACAGAGAAGAGGGAAGGGGAGATAGACAGACAGACAGAGAAGAGGGAAGGGGAGATAGACAGACAGACAGAGAAGAGGGAAGGGGAGATAGACAGAGAGGGAAGAGGGAAGGGGAGATAGACAGACAGAGAAGAGGGAAGGGGAGATAGACAGACAGAGAAGAGGGAAGGGGAGATAGACAGACAGAGAAGAGGGAAGGGAAGATAGACAGACAGAGAAGAGGGAAGGGGAGATAGACAGACAGAGAAGAGGGAAGGGGAGATAGACAGACAGACAGAGAAGAGGGAAGGGGAGATAGACAGAGAGAGAAGAGGGAAGGGGAGATAGACAGACAGAGAAGAGGGAAGGGGAGATAGACAGACAGAGAAGAGGGAAGGGGAGATAGACAGAGAGAGAAAAGGGAAGGGGAGATAGACAGACAGACAGAGAAGAGGGAAGGGGAGATAGACAGACAGACAGAGAAGAGGGAAGGGAAGATAGACAGGGAAGAGGGAAGAGGGAAGGGGAGATAGACAGACAGAGAAGAGGGAAGGGGAGACAGACAGACAGACAGACAGACAGACAGACAGACAGACAGACAGACAGACAGACAGACAGACAGACAGACAGAGAAAAGGGAAGGGAAGATAGACAGACAGACAGAGAAGAGGGAAGGGGAGATAGACAGACAGACAGACAGACAGACAGACAGACAGACAGACAGACAGACAGACAGACAGACAGAGAAAAGGGAAGGGAAGATAGACAGACAGACAGAGAAGAGGGAAGGGGAGATAGACAGACAGACAGACAGACAGACAGACAGACAGACAGACAGACAGACAGACAGACAGAGAAAAGGGAAGGGAAGATAGACAGACAGACAGAGAAGAGGGAAGGGGAGATAGACAGACAGACAGAGAAGAGGGAAGGGGAGATAGACAGACAGAGAAGAGGGAAGGGGAGATAGACAGACAGAGAAGAGGGAAGGGGAGATAGACAGACAGAGAAGAGGGAAGGGGAGATAGACAGACAGACAGAGAAGAGGGAAGGGGAGATAGACAGACAGACAGAGAAGAGGGAAGGGGAGATAGACAGAGAGGGAAGAGGGAAGGGGAGATAGACAGACAGAGAAGAGGGAAGGGGAGATAGACAGACAGAGAAGAGGGAAGGGGAGATAGACAGACAGAGAAGAGGGAAGGGGAGATAGACAGACAGACAGACAGACAGACAGACAGACAGACAGACAGACAGACAGACAGACAGAGAAGAGGGAAGGGGAGATAGACAGACAGAGAAGAGGGAAGGGGAGATAGACAGACAGACAGAGAAGAGGGAAGGGGAGATAGACAGACAGACAGAGAAGAGGGAAGGGGAGATAGACAGACAGAGAAGAGGGAAGGGGAGATAGACAGACAGAGAAGAGGGAAGGGGAGATAGACAGACAGAGAAGAGGGAAGGGGAGATAGACAGACAGAGAAGAGGGAAGGGGAGATAGACAGACAGAGAAGCGGGAAGGGGAGATAGACAGACAGACAGACAGACAGACAGACAGACAGACAGACAGACAGACAGACAGACAGACAGACAGACAGACAGACAGACAGACAGACAGACAGACAGACAGAGAAGAGGGAAGGGGAGATAGACAGAGAGAGAAGAGGGAAGGGAGATAGACAGAGAGGGAAGAGGGAAGGGGAGATAGACAGACAGACAGACAGACAGACAGAGAAGAGGGAAGGGGAGATAGACAGAGAGAGAAGAGGGAAGGGAAGATAGACAGACAGACAGAGAAGAGGGAAGGGGAGATAGACAGACAGACAGACAGAGAAGAGGGAAGGGGAGATAGACAGACAGAGAAGAGGGAAGGGGAGATAGACAGACAGAGAAGAGGGAAGGGGAGATAGACAGACAGAGAAGAGGGAAGGGAAGATAGACAGAGAGAGAAGAGGGAAGAGAAGATAGACAGACAGAGAAGAGGGAAGGGGAGATAGACAGACAGAGAAGAGGGAAGGGGAGATAGACAGACAGAGAAGAGGGAAGAGAAGATAGACAGACAGAGAAGAGGGAAGGGGAGATAGACAGACAGAGAAGAGGGAAGGGGAGATAGACAGACAGACAGAGAAGAGGGAAGGGGAGATAGACAGAGAAGAGGGAAGGGGAGATAGACAGACAGAGAAGAGGGAAGGGGAGATAGACAGACAGACAGAGAAGAGGGAAGGGGAGATAGACAGAGAAGAGGGAAGGGGAGATAGACAGAGAAGAGGGAAGGGGAGATAGACAGAGAAGAGGGAAGGGGAGATAGACAGAGAAGAGGGAAGGGGAGATAGACAGAGAAGAGGGAAGGGGAGATAGACAGAGAGGGAAGGGGAGATAGACAGAGAGCACATATTTTCCTCAGATTACACAGATCCACAAAGAATTAGAAAACAAACCCAATTTTGATAAACTCCCATATCTACTGGGTGAAATACCACAGTGTGCCATCACAGCAGCAAGATTTGTGACCTGTTGCCACAAGTAAAGGGCAACCAGTGAAGAACAAACACCATTGTAAATACAACCCATATTTATGCTTATTTATTTTCCCTTGTGTACTTTAACCATTTGTACATTGTTACAACACTGTATATATACATAATATGACATTTGTCATGACATTTGTCACTTGCTTTGGCAATGTTAACACGTTTCCCATGCCAATAAAGCCCCTTGAATTTAATTGAATTGAGAAGAGGCAAGGGAAGATAGACAGAGAGACAGACAGACAGAGAAGAGGGAAGGGGAGACAGACAGACAGACAGACAGACAGACAGACAGACAGACAGACAGACAGACAGACAGACAGACAGACAGACAGACAGACATAGAGAGAAGAGGGAAGGGGAGACAGACAGACAGACAGACAGACAGACAGACAGACAGACAGACAGACAGACAGACAGACAGACAGACAGACAGACAGACAGAGAAGAGGGAAGGGGAGACAGACAGACAGACAGACAGACAGACAGACAGACAGACAGACAGACAGACAGACAGACAGACAGACAGACAGACAAGAGGGAAGGGGAGACAGACAGACAGACAGACAGACAGACAGACAGACAGACAGACAGACAGACAGACAGACAGACAGACAGACAGACAGACAGACAGACAGACAGAGAAGAGTGAAGGGGAGATAGATAGACAGAGAAGAGGGAAGGGGAGATAGACAGGAGACAGGGAGTGATAGAAAAAGAGAGAGTGAGAGAAACCTGAGCCTCAGAACTGTACCCAGCCAGACCCATCTGTCCATCTGCACATCGAAGCGTTCCCAGAATGATAATGCTCTCTCTCTCTCTGACCACTCTCTGATCTCCGTCCATCAGCAGTCTGGGCTGCCACGATCTGACTCTCTCCACTACCCCTCTAACACACTAACTACCCCTCTCTTTGTGGCTCACCACTGTCCTCAGATCAGTCACTGGCCTGGAGGTAGTCCTCTACCACAGCAGTCATTAGCCCAGCACATCTGCCATAGCAGCACGGATGAACTGCACTGATCTGTCTAACTGTTGCTCGGACCACTTATTAATGATGGCAGGGCATGAAGCGTTTGTGTCCTGGAGTGACTTGATGGCCAGTGGGCTCTCGGGGGGAGAGAGAGAGAGAGAGAGAGAGAGAGAGAGAGAGAGAGAGAGAGAGAGAGAGAGAGAGTGTGTGTGTGTGTGGATGGGTGGGTGGAGGGTGTGTGTGTGCACACATAGATGTGTGCGCGTGTATGTGCTTGCTCATATGTGTACACTATGTGTGTGTGTGCTGTGTCCAAGGGGGTTGTGAGAGGGCGCCAGGGCTCAGAGGAGCAACACAGGGCCAGCCTGCTCTGTCCATCTGCTCTGATCTCCATTCCCAGCATATCAATACCCCACGTCACACGCCACACTGTCACCTGCTGTCTCCTCTCCTCCAGCACCATCAGTCTCCCTCCTCTCCAAACCTGCTAGCTCTAAAACCCACTTATGTTCCATTCTGACACTTGGGGGAAAGAAATCCCTGCTTGTTTATAAGCGGTTTATCTCAACAGAAAACAAGCAGGATGGGCCTGTCTTCAAGCTCTTTCCTCGGTTTTCCTCTCCTCCGCTCGTTTCTCCTTTCCTTTCCTGTCCAATCCGGCCCTCTCCACTCCTCTCTTCTCAACCCTCAGCAGAAAAGAAAGAGACAAACTCTGGCCAGAACAGTCACTGTCAAGTTTCAACCTTGAACTGGCAGGCACCTGCAGCCAAGACATCAGCACATCAGGCGACCTCTCTGCATTTCCCCAACCTGCAGAAAACAACTAAGTGAGAACAAGAGGCACTGGAGCAGAAAACACATTGGAAGTGTCTCTCCCATTTTCTGAATTTGTTTAGCATGCAAAGGTTTTGGGGCGGTGCATTTTTTTTTTGGAGAGGGCTGTGTGTGTTGTTTGTATGCGGAGGGGTTTGAAGGGATGGGGTGTGCGGGGTGTGGGAGGATAATGCTGGGGGCTGTGAGGGGGTTTCGGGGTGGGTGGGTCTGAGTCACTCCTGCCTGATGCTCACGCTGCAGAGAGAGAGAGTGACTCAAAGCAGGGGGAAAGGGAGGGATGGGGGACAGCCCCTCTCTCCCCGATCGCACCCACGTACACAGAAACAGCGTGTGTGTGTGTGTGTGTTTGCGTGCATGCATGTTAAGGGGGGCGTCTCCATCCCCTCAGCCGCCACTCTCTCCTCTCTTCCACCATCTCGTCTCTTTCTCTGCTGACAGCCTCTGACCTCACCTGCTCCCAACACCTCTTGCCACCAAAATACATTTGTACGCACGCATTTATTCATGAGTGAGTATTCATTTGATGTGTTTCATAGTCTACGTTGACGTACGGCCAGCATATGGGAAAAACACTCTCCTGTCTGCTCTGCATTTTCCCTGAACTCCCACCTTGTGACACTGCTCACAAAGCCCCTCCCCCTCCCTCCGCTTTATCATTTATTCATGCTAATGAAGTCCATATAGAGCCATCCATTTAGGAGAGGGCTGAGGGTTTTACTGCACCGTAGCATGTTTTAAAGGGATACGAGCCCTCCTCCTCCTCCCTCTCTTCCTCCGTGACCCGGGAGCTAAGGCTGCGTGTTGTTGCCCTCATTTCGAGGGTCAGTGTTGTTTTCCTGGGTTGTGTGAGGACAGCTCAGGGGAGAGCTAATGGTCTGTCCACACACTACTCTCAGCTTCTAAACACTATTTCCAAACTGCAAATACCAAGAGGCCATGTCACAGAGATGCCCATTACGCTGCACTCTATATTACAAAGCCTGATCCTTCTGCTTCTGCCCACTGGTTGACTGGGCCTGTGCTGGATACATAGGGTATACTTCTCTGTAGGAAGATGCCACAGCAGTGTGTGTGTGTGGGGGGGGGACGACGACAATGAAAGTGGTTTAGCCTCATAGTTCATCTTCATCTGTGGCCCTGTCCCGAACACCCAGTTCATGAAATAAGTCCTGCTGAAAATCAATGGCGGCCCAAGCCTTGTAAAGGTCACCCATTCAGCACAGGTGGCCTTTGTGGACTACTAAAGACAACCTTGTACTGTGCAGTACTACTAAGTAGAATTAATGGGCAGATCGATTATTCCACGCAGCAACTTAAATTGAACTAAGCAGGGAATAATTTTAAGGCAGGAACTGTACCATGACATGAAATGAGACGCATAGCCAAGCCCAGAACACATTTAGAGACCATAAAGTAAAGGCTGCGAAATAAGACATTTTTAAATACAGGCCCTCTCTCCCTCTTTCTCTCCCCCTTTCTCTCACCTGTACCCTTCTGAGAGAGCTCGCTGTGTTCACCAAGAGCCTGAATCCACCCAGAGCTTGGACCAAAGATCAGTTAGAATCTCTCTCGTTTCCTTTCTCCTTGTCACCCCAGGTCCCTCATTCTTCGCCTATTTTAAAACTTTGTTTAAAACAAAATCAATACAGAACCAGGGGAGACAAATCAACATGTGGCCCGGCTGCAGGGAAGCAGGCCCGACATGCTCCCATCCCTGGTCACATCCTCTACTCTACGCCGGCTCCCTGACGTGGGAGAGGGATGGAGGGGTGAAAGAATGGAGGGAGGGGGGATGGCATGGACAATTCTGCAACCAATGAGTGGTGTGGCGAATCGGAGCCCTCATTTCTAATGTATATCATGGATTCGTGAGAGATTTTCCTCTATATAAAAATGGAACACCAGGAAGTGTCTCCGTGGCAGTGCCTGGAATTGCCCGTGGGGGCAATTTCAATATCCCATACTGTTTGTACTTTCATACTGTTATTTAACATATAGCCCATGTTCCTAAGTGTTGCTCCTCACTGTGTGAGTCGAAAAGGATTAAAAGCTCCATGACTATATGTAAACACATTTTATTCAAGATTATTCAAATCACACTGCAGTACAGGAAGATGGCGCCGACAGACATGGCAGCTCTGCTTCTAGCGCCTAAGCAACTTTGCACAAGCCCTTCGCTACAGTACACCCGCAATACCATCTGCTAAACATTTGATTTGCTAGTGTTGGTGGATAACCTCTCGCTGGAGAATGGAGAGAAATGATTTTCCTTTTCATCCTTGAAATCAGTAAATCGGTGCTTTCTGGGTTGAAGATGAGAAGAGATGCAAGGTTGTGAAACAGAGACAGGCTTCTAATCGAATCAATATTCTAGTAACACTTTACATGAGGTACAAAGGATATAAAGGATACCGTAATGTAAAGTGTTACCAGAATATTCCTATGTATTGCAATACTGTGTATAATCTTCCATCACCTTTCCCTGCCTTCCATCCACGTGTAAACAGGCTGGACAGCCAGCGTAGGCATCGCGTTATGAGGAGAAATGAAATAAAGAAACATAACAAGTGGCTACTTAACCACAGTCTGTCTCATTGAAACCTGATGAGGCCCGCCGTCTCGGCAAACTTTAACAAACGCTAAGTGACACGCTTAAGTGGGTTCAGGTTGCATCCGGGTAATTCAGTAAAAATACAAATGAGGCCGGCTGTGAAAACCAATCACTATCCCCTGATTCAAACCAGGACGCCGTTCGCCGGCCACCTTCCTCCACTCCTCTCATCTCCTCTCCTCCATCGATTGGTCTCTGATTGAGCTTGAGCATAAACAGTCTTATGGACGGACGACATTGATCTCCCTCATTGGGAATCGATAACAAATAACCCCACTGTTCACTGGCAATTATGGCCCCTGTCCACCAGGCCTAGCCTCTTTATTTGGGGCCCGTTGTAATGGGTGACCTTCAGATCCTCTACCTGTTCCTTTCCCTTCCCCCCCAGGTAGAGTTTAAGCCCAGGGTCTGGGGACTTTTTGGGGTTCAGATGGAGCCCTGTGGGAGACGATGGTGGGGGAACAGAAGCATCTCCCATGACAGATCAATCATGGCCTCACCACAGGGCAACGGGCCAGCGCTCGGCTGCTAATAGAATCCCAATGTCACAGATGACATTAGCCACTGGATCTGCTAGCTGTTAGCCCCAAGGTGGAGATGATGCCCCAGGTTAAGTCACGCCACCTCTCTCCCCATTGACCTAGCAGGAGCAGGACAGACAGCTGCCATCTTGTCATTCAGAACTACTAATCTCTATGGGGTAAGGGGTAATACTCTCTCTCTGTCTCTGTCTCTCTCCCTCCCTGTCTCCATCCCTTCTTCCATCCCCCTCTTTCAAGAAGAAGCGGCAGCAATTTCAGAGCTTTCATTAACCTTCCAACTCGGAGCGAGAGGAGCTAGTGTGCGAGGCGATGATTCATAGGACAGATTATGTCCCATGTTCCCTCACGGACAGTTGTTCCTATACTGAAGCGGGAGGGGAGAGGGGGAGGTAGGACAGGAGAGAGGGATGAGTTGTGTGGGAATCTTGGTCACTAGAAGAGACAGAATTCAGAGGGTCTTAAAAGCTCCTGATGAAGATGAAGAGGATGTACCTCCTGATGAAGATGAAGAGGATTTTAGCTCCTGATGAAGATGAAGAGGATTTAGCTCCTGATGAAGATGAAGAGGATGTACCTCCTGATAAAGATGAAGAGGATGTACCTCCTGATAAAGATGAAGAGGATGTAATTCCTGGTAAAGATGAAGAGGATTTAGCTCCTGATGAAGATGAAGAGGATGTACCTCCTGATAAAGATGAAGAGGATGTACCTCCCGATAAAGATGAAGAGGATGTACCTCCCGGTGAAGATGAAGAGGATGTACCTCCTGATGAAGATGAAGAGGATTTAGCTCCTGATAAAGATGAAGAGGATTTAGCTCCTGATGAAGATAAAGAGGATGTACCTCCTGATAAAGATGAAGAGGATGTACCTCCTGATAAAGATGAAGTGGATGTACCTCCCGATAAAGATGAAGAGGATGTACCTCCCGGTGAAGATGAAGAGGATGTACCTCCTGATGAAGAGGAAGAGGATGTACCTCCTGATAAAGATGAAGAGGATGTACCTCCTGATGACGATGAAGAGGATGTAATTCCTGATAAAGATGAAGAGGATGGTCCTCCTAATAAAGATGAAGAGGATGTACCTCCTGATGAAGAGGATGTAACTCCTGATGAAGAGGATGTACCTCCTGATGAAGATGAAGAGGATATACCTCCTGATGAAGATGAAGAGGATGTAACTCCTGATGACGATGAAGAGGATGTAACTCCTGGTGAAGAGGATGTAACTCCTGATCAAGATGAAGAGGATGTACCTCCTGATGAAGATGAAGAGGATGTACTTCCTGATGAAGATGAAGAGGATATACCTCCTGATAAAGATGAAGAGGATTTAGCTCCTGATGAAGATGAAGAGCATTTAGCTCCTGATAAAGGTGAAGAGGATTTAGCTCCTTATGAAGAGGATTTAGCTCCTGATGAAGAGAATTTAGCTCCTGATGAAGAGGTTTTAGCTCCTGATGAAGAGGATTTAGCTCCTGATGAAGAGGATTTAGCTCCTGATGAAGAGGATTTAGCTCCTGATGAAGAGAATTTAGCTCCTGCATATGAGCTCCTATATAGTCTCTACTAAGTTAATAGTATATATTTGCCATGTGAAAGTGTAGAGTCAGATACAGCCTTTTAACTACAGTATAACACATTCCCACTACGTTCGCTGGTGTCTTAATGTCGTTTATTTGCATTGTGCTACTTGTATTACAGACTACCTATTAAATCATGAAGCCATACATCTAGTAGTGGTATTTCCATGTATCTGAAATAGATCACACTCCCTCTCCCCCCTCTAACACTCCACCTCCCCTCCCTCTCTCACCCCTCCCTCTCTCGCTCTCTTCCTCCCTCCCCACCATCTCGCTGTGTGAGACATGACATTTGGCCAGTAGTGTGACCCCCCCCAGGGCCACAAGGCCCCATGGTCCCCAGCAGAGGTCTGACTGCAGCTCGACAACCTTAATTAATGAGGAAATGAAGAGGAAATAAAGAGTTATTTCCCAACGAGCGGCTGCCTCGTTTATATTTTGCCTTCTATTATCTACTTGACCTAATCCTAAACCCACATGATCAGCCCAGTGACCCCTCTTTACATGAACTAGTGTGTATACAGTGTACTATGGAAGATTAAGTCAGAATGACAATATAGATACAATGTCACCTTCCCTAATCTATGTCTAGGTACTATACATCCATCCTTGTATAATACATGTACTGTATTACTGGCTTCAAGAAAGTATTCATACCCCTTGACTTATTGCACATTTTGTTGTGTTACAGGCTGAATTCAAAATGTATTAAATAAAATAAACATTTCACCCATCTACAAATAATACCCCATGATGACAAAGTACATTTTTGTTGTTGATATTTTAGCAAATCTTTTGAAAATGAAATACAGAAATCTCATTTACATAAGTATTCACACCACTTTGCATTGACACTCCAAATTTATCTCAGGTGCATCCAATTTCCTTTGATCATCCTTGATGTCACTACAACTTGATTGGAGTCCACTTGTGGCCAATTCAATTGTTTGGACATGATTTAGAAAGAAACCTCCCTGTCCCACAGTTGACAGTTCATGTCAGAGCAGAAACTATACCATGAAGTCCAAGGAACTGTCCATAGATCTCTTAGATAGATCTCTTAGATGGAAGTTTACATAACCCTTAGCCAAATACATTTAAACTCAGTTTTTCACAATTCCTGACATTTAATCCTAGTAAAAATTCCCTGTCTTAGGTCAGTTAGGATAACTACTTTATTTTAAGAATGTGAAATGTCAGAATAATAGTACAGAGAATTATATATTTCAGCTTTGATTTCTTTCATCACATTCCCAGTGGGTCAGATGTTTACATACAGTGAGGGAAAAAAGTATTTGATCCCCTGCTGATTTTGTACATTTGCCCACTTACAAAGAAATGATCAGTCTATAATTTTAATGGTAGGTTTATTTGAACAGTGAGAGACAGAATAACAACAAAAAAATCCAGAAATACGCATGTCAAAAATGTTATAAAATGATTTGCATTTTAATGAGGGAAATAAGTATTTGACCCCTCTGCAAAACATGACTTAGTACTTGGTGGCAAAACCCTTGTTGGCAATCACAGAGGTCAGACGTTTCTTGTAGTTGGCCACCAGGTTTGCACACATCTCAGGAGGGATTTTGTCCCACTCCTCTCCAAGTCATTAAGGTTTCGAGGCTGACGTTTGGCAACTCAAACCTTCAGCTCCCTCCACAGATTTTCTATGGGATTAAGGTCTGGAGACTGGCTAGGCCACTCCAGGACCTTAATGTGCTTCTTCTTGAGCCACTCCTTTGTTGCCTTGGCCGTGTGTTTTGGGTTATTGTCATGCTGGAATACCCATCCACGACCCATTTTCAATGCCCTGGCTGAGGGAAGGAGGTTCTCACCCAAGATTTGACGGTACATGGCCCCGTCCATCGTCCCTTTGATGCGGTGAAGTTGTCCTGTCCCCTTAGCAGAAAAACACCACCAAAGCATAATGTTTCCACCTCCATGTTTGACGGTGGAGATGGTGTTCTTGGGGTCAAGCATTCCTCCTCCTCCAAACACGGCGAGTTGAGTTGATGTCAAAGAGCTCCATTTTGGTCTCATCTGACCACAACGCTTTCACCAGTTGTCCTCTGAGTCATTCAGATGTTCATTGGCAAACTTCAGACGGGCATGTATATGTATTCTTGAGCAGGGGGACCTTGTGGGCGCTGCAGGATTTCAGTCCTTCACGGCGTAGTGTGTTACCAATTGTTTTCTTGGTGACTATGGTCCCAGCTGCCTTGAGATCATTGACAAGATCCTCCCGTGTAGTTCTGGGCTGATTCCTCACCGTTCTCATGATCATTGCAACTCCACGAGGTGAGATCTTGCATGGAGCCCCAGGCCGAGGGAGACTGACAGTTCTTTTGTGTTTCTTCCATTTGCGAATAATCGCACCAACTGTTGTCACCATCTCACCAAGCTGCTTGGCGATGATCTTGTAGCCCATTCCAGCCTTGTGTAGGTCTACAATCTTGTCCCTGACATCCTTGGAGAGCTCTCTGCTCTTGGCCATGGTGGAGAGTTTGGAATCTGATTGATTGATTGCTTCTGTGGACAGGTGTCTTATTTACAGGTAACAAGCTGCGGATAGGAGCACTGCCTTTAAGAGTGTGCTACTAATCTCAGCTCATTACCTGTATAAAAGACACCTGGGAGCCAGAAATCTTTCTGATTGAGAGGGGGTCAAATACTTATTTCCCTCATTAAAATGCAAATCAATTTATAACATTTCTGACATGCGTTTTTCTGGATATTGTTACTCTCACTGTTACAATAAACCTACCATTAAAATTATAGACAGATCATTTCTTTGTCAGTGGGCAAACGTACAAAATCAGCAGGGGATCAAATACTTTTTTCCACCACTGTACACTCAATTAGTATTTGGTAGCATTGCCTTTAAATTGTTTAACTTGGGTCAAACGTTTCAGGTAGCCTTCCACAAGCTTCCCACATCAAGTTCGGTGAATTGTATCCCATTCAGAGCTGGTGTAACTCAAATCAAATTCAAATCAAATGTATTTATAAAGCCCTTCTTACATCAGCTGATATCTCAAAGTGCTGTACAGAAACCCAGCCTAAAACCCCAAACAGCAATACAGGTGTAGAAGCACGAGTAACTGAGTCAGGTCTGTAGGCCTCCTTGCTCGCACACACTTTTTCAGTTCTGCCCAAAAATGTTCTATAGGATCGAGGTCAGGGCTTTGTGATGGCCACTCCAATACCTTGACTTTGTTGTCCTTAAGCCATTTTGCCACAGCTTTGGAAGTAAAATGTAAATGATATGCTTGGGGTCATTGTCCATTTGGAAGATCCATTTGCGACCAAGCTTTAACTTCCTGACTGATGTCTTGAGATGTTGCTTCAATATATCCACATCCTTTTCCTTCCTCATGACGCCATCTATTTTGTGAAGCAGCAAAGCACCCCCACAACATGATGCTGCCACCCCCGTGCTTCACGGTTGGGATGGTGTTCTTCTGCTTGCAAGCCTCGCCCTTTTTCCTCCAAACATAGCAATGGACATTATGGCCAAACAGTTCTATTTTTGTTTCATCAGACCAGAGGACATTTCTCCAAAAAGTACGATCTTTGTCCCCATGTGCAGTTGCAAACCGTAGTCTGACTTTTTTATGACGGTTTTGGAGCAGTGGCTTCTTCCTTACTGAGCGGTCTTTCAGGTTGTGTCGATATAGGACTCGTTTTACTGTGGATATAGATACTTTTATACCTGTTTCCTCCAGCATCTTCACAAGGTCCTTTGCTGTTGTTCTGGGATTGATTTGCACTTTCGCACCAAAGTACGTTCATCTCTAGGAGACAGAACGCGTCTCCTTCCTGAGCGGTATGATGGCTGCGTGGTCCCATGGTGTTTATACCTGCAAACTATTGTTTGTACAGATGAACGTGGTACCTTCAGGCGTTTGGAAACTGCTCCCAAGGATGAACCAGACTTGTGGAGGTCTACAATTTTTTTCTGAGGTCTTGGCTGATTTCTTTTGATTTTCCCATGATGTCAAGCAAAGAGGCACTGAGTTTCAAGGTAGGCCTTGAAATACATCCACAGGTACACCTCCAATTGACTCAAATGATGTCAATTAGCCTATCAGAAGCTTCTAACGCCATGACATCATTTTCTGGAATTTTCCAAGCTGTTTAAAGGCAGTCAACTTAGTGTATGTAAACTTCTGATCCACTAGAATTGTGATACAGTGAATTATAGGCGAAATAATCTGTCTGTAAACAATTGTTGGAAAAATTACTTGTGTCATGCACAAAGTAGATGTCCTAACTGACTTACCAAAACTATAGTTTGCTAACAAGAAATTTGTGGAGTGGTTGAAAAACAAGTTTTAATTACTCCAACCTAAGTGTATGTAAACTTCCGACTTCAACTGTATATGGAACTACCCAGACTCTGCCTAGAGCTGGCTGTCTGACCAAACTGAGCAACCGGACAAGAAGGACCTTGGTCAGGGAGGGGACCAAGAACCCAATGATCACTCTAACAGAACTACAGAGTTCCTTGGCTAAGATGGGAGAACCTGCCAGAAGGACAACAGTCTCTACAGCACTTCACCAATCTGAGCTTTATGGGAGAGTGGCCAGAGGGATTCCACTCCTGAGAAAAAGGCACATGACAGCACACCTGAAGTTTGCAAAAAGGCACATGAAAGACTCTGAGATCTTAAGGCTTACGATTCTGTGGTCTGTTGAGACAGAATGTAACTCTTTAGCCTGAATGCAGAGTGCTATGTCCGGAGAAAACCAGGCACAGCTCATCACCCATCTAACACCATCCCTACCGCTGGTGACAGCATTATGCTATAGGATGCTTTTCAGAGTCAGGGACTGCAAGGTTTGTAAGGATGGAAGGAGCAATGAAATGAGCCAAATACAGGCAAATCCTTGATGAGAACCTGCTTCAGAGTGCAAACGAGCTTAGACTGGGGGCGGAGATTTACGTTCCAACAGGACCATGTCCAAAAGCACACAGCCAAAGCAACGCTGGAATCAGACTTAAATCCCATAGAAAATGTGTGGAAAGACGTGAAGATTACTGTCCACTGCCGCTCCCCGTTGAACTGAACAGAGCTTGAGAACATCTGCAAGGAAGAATGGGAGAAGATCCCCAAATCCAGATGTGCAAAGCTGATACAGACATACCCAAGATGACTCGAATCTGTAATCGCCGCCAAAGGTGGTGTAAATACTCATGTAAATTACATTTCTGTAATTCATTTTCAATACATTTGGAGAAAAAAAAATCTAAAAACATGTCATTATGGGGTAGTGTGTGTAGATGGGTGAGTAAAAAGAAAAATGTTTTTGTGCATTTTGAATTCAGGCTGTAACAACAAAATGTGGAATACGTCGAGGGGTGTGAATACTTTCCCGAAGGCGCTGCATGTCTGTTCTTCTGTGTATATATGACAATACGGATAGGAGACAAAAAAGCAGTGTCAAGATATCATCTCTACAATCTGATGCAGATGCTCACCGCTGCTCTACTTCCTCTCCACCTACCACTAGCTAAACCATCTCTGTCTGTGTGGGTATTCAGGAGAGACCACTTTGTGTTGTGAGTACACAGCATAGCTCCCCTATGATAGCTTCTCAATATCTCTCCAAAGAAATGTCTTCCCAGCCTCACAGTGACAGTCAGACAGTAGCCTCTTCTGTGTACCTTCATTTCTCTGCTCCATTACCTCACTCTCCTGTGTGAGCCCAGACTGGCTGGCAGGGAGAGAGAGGGAGAGCGAGGGAGAGCGAGACAGGCCTCTTGTGTTTGTACCTGTATTAATTGAACTAAAGATCAGAAGGTTACTCTCTCCATGATCCCTGTTGTGTGTTTAAACAAACAAAAAAAAACACTGATTACCAGGATGTTCACTCAATGCATCAATCTTGTGTAATTAGAGCCTCTGTTTTGTCTCTCTCTCTCTCTTTCTCGTTCTCTCTCTCTCTCTCGTTTCTTTCTTGCCTTCCCAAAGTCAGACAGTGTCCTCCTTTTAATGAACTAATGAGCCACTGTGCTTGGCTGACCAAGAGTGAGACAAGAAAGGAGACAAACTGGCAGCGAACGCTGCTTTACGAGCCAAATAAAGCGCTTGGCTCTGGGTAGGTTCATCAGTCTCTGGATGGGACAACACCACTAAAGAGTCTATAGCGAGGGCGCCTTGCCAGGGATGGGGAGGCGTATGTAGCATGTTTGCGTGGAAAGGGAAGGACACAGCTGTCAGGTTAAGAGCAGGCACACACACAGGCCCTCAGCATTATCTGTCATATATGTAGTGGGCTGTGAGACGTGAGGGCGCTGTGCTGTGTTGGACTGGAGGGGAGCAGATGAGAGTGGTAGTAGAGGGGCATATGGCTGGGTCTTACCCAGATGCTCACGTAAACTACTGCTGTGTGTGCCATCAGAGGAGAGGGGGAAGACAGGGGGAGGAGAGGGAGGAGAGACAAATCACTCTGAAGTGTATGGTGTCTGAGCATGCCGCGGCATTGCAGCAGTTTCATAGTCTCCTCTGTCTCTCTTCCTCTCTCTGTCTTTCCCCATCTCTCTTCCTCTGTCTGTCGTATACACAAACAGAGCGACAGTGTGTGCCTTTTTTTATCCTGTGGGTAGGTGCCTTGGTGCTGACAGGCTCAGCCAGTGGCAGGTCCTTTAAATTCACCACAGCCAATTAGAGTCACTCCTGGCGGCGGGAACAAAATGCGTTGGTGATGAGTGCGGCTCTGACAGGCCCGATGTGGAGATGGAAATGCGGTAATTTGGAGTAATTCGGCAACTCGCTGGCGCTTGCCTTGCCTGCCTGTCGGTCTGTCCGCCGGAATAAATGGGGTCAGCGGCGTGTGATCGGCAACTTTCATTTATATGTAAATGACCCCATCGCTGCTGCTGCCGCCGCTGCTGCGGGAGGCAGGCACACATACACTGAGCCTGAGAGGCAACCAACCACCCAGTCTGCCTACCTGTCCAGGTCTCTCTCTTTATATTCCCCTGTTTCTCTTCCTCTCTCCTACCCGGTCTTCCTCTCTACATAGATCTCTCTCTCTCTTCCTCCCTCCATCCCCTGCCTCTCCTCCTCGGCTCCCCTGCCAGCTCCTCTATGCTGCGAGGCCTCTGTACAGGGAGAGAGCTCTGTTGTGGGCCTGCATACAGTTGCGTTCAGCATCACTGTGATCTGCTGGAGAAACTAAGCATACCAAAGCAATCCTCTTCAGAGAGGAAACATTCACGTTCCTTTTTCACATTAGAATAAGAGCAGGTGCAAACTGTTGTACTGGGGTTAATGCTCCACTAATCTTCAGTGTCTAATCAACTACAGTGGAGTTGAGAGAGAGACCAGAGAAAATCAGCGCGCGTGTGGGAGCCTGGAGGTGTGCTTGCTTGGTTCATTAGCTAGCCTTTATTGTGCTGATGCAGAACCAGGGTCCTGTAAATTCCTGCGTCGGTGTGACAAGATAGATAATTACACTTCCATAAATAATGGAATGCAGCGGCCACTTCCTATAGATGTACCCTAATGAGGCTAATACACAGTGAGAAGCTGAGGGTGCTTGGCAAGTAGTGGCCCTAATGTTTTGGTTAACTATATCTCACAAAGTAAATATCCTCCTCCTCCATTTTTCCTGATTATGTTTTAAGTGGACAGACTGTATATTAAAGGAGAGTTTAAAAATGGCTGCTGTGCGAGTTGCATTTTGCACGCCTGAGTATCGTGCTCATTTACCACAAGTTATTCATGAAGGGCTGCCTTTGATGATGTTTTGATTTCATTATCAAATCATTCAATTATTTTCTTTATACCGTGTGCTTATTTATGTCCAGCCCATCACTGAAATATGTAGGAAGGCATAATTCTGTTCTTTGGACGGTGAATCTTTTGGATTTAAGCTCTGTAAATAATTCATATGTAGAGAGAAATCCATCTGGGTCGAGGCAAAGTATGCAGACGCAGGGGAGTTTTTCACAGCTAAAGAGTCCCTGTTGTGAAGGTGAGAGATTTTTTTCCCTTCAAATTTATAAGGTGATTTTCTCTCTCTTTCTCTCTCTCTTTCTTTTTAAGTGATATGTTTTAATGTGTTCCGCAGTGTGAGTCTTAACTATTTTTCAATCGCAAGATAAAATCCCTCCAAAAAGTGTTTCAAAAAGGAATATTTCAAAATACTCTTTCAAGCTGTACCCCCCTCTATACCTGCCTCTCTCTGAACTCTATGTGAGCCAGTGTGTGTGTGTAGTGTAGAGAGGCTTGGTGCAAACTCCTGCAACCATTGATAAGAGTGTGTGTGTGTGTGTGTGTGTGTGTGTGTATGTGTGTGTGTGTGTGTGTACCCTGTGTGTCTGCAGCCACTGAGAATACCTCCAACAGAGCCTCAAACACACACCAGCTGAGTTAGTGTGTCACACAACATCCCTCAACTCTCCTGCCACCACACACACTCACACACACACACACACACACACACACTCACACACACACAAATGTCTTTATAGCCACTCTCTTCCCTTCCCCCTCCCACCCAACCGCTACAAAAGGCAATAAAGCCACATCACACTGGAACAGCGGCTAATACATTTGATTTGTAAAAATAAAAACACTTGCAAACAAGCTGTTTACATTTCAGACATGCTGTTTGTGGGCATATTCACATGAGAAAATGTCCCTTTGTACTGCAGCATATGCAATAAGGGCCCCTATTTCCTGGTAAGGTTAATTATTTTCCTTGCGTAGCGTTAATTCTCCATCATTACAGTTAATGTGGTTCTGTGTGGTGGTTATGACCATAGCCGTGTAGCACAGCGCGGCGCCGCGGCGCTGCGGAGAGGAGACCACACAAGCGTGACTCCATCCCACAACCTGATGGTTCTGGGGCCCAGTGTGAGCTTTCCCCGCTTCTCTGACCACGCTGCTGCTTTACCCCCCCCCCCCCCCCCCCCCCACCGTCCAAATGAAACGCCACATAGGACTATCAATTCACAGACACACAGAAAAATACCCCGGCTTCACTTTTAATATGAATGTGAGGAGACTGGGAGAGGAGGGAGGGCTACAACAACACTTCCAGCCGAGCTAGCTGTAAAAGCAATATTGAAAAGAGAATTCCCTGCATGACTGCCGAGGGATGGCTTATTAAAATTTCAGAGGTGCTAGGTGTGTCTGATTCCTCTTCCCAGTGTCCTTGTGTCTGGAGTGAGACACACTCACCTTGATTTCTTTCTTTATTAACCTTGACTAATCAAATCTGCATCTCTCAGGTCCCAGCACACTGCCGCTGGACGTGGTGAGACACACACACACACACACACACACATGCCCTCCCTGTATGCTGCATCGAGGCATTTCGGCCAAGGCCGCTTTAATGAACAATTTAATGGGCACAGAGAGAGCCTCAGCAAAGTAGTCTGGGCAAGATCTTTTGTAGAGAAATGATTGTAGTCATCAAACCATACGTACAGCAGCTGATGATGTCTTTACCATAAATTAGCTACGATGAAATAAGCACAAATGAATATGAAATCGATGTAATTTTCGTCAATTTGACGGATCATTTTACCTCAGGCTGGAGTGTGTGGTGACAGACAGATTTATCCATGTGTTACTAGAAGTGCCATTTCTCATCATTTGTGAGTGGGGCTGCTGGGTAATAACTTTGAGCTACTTGGAGCTGCGCTGTATATTCCTCACTCACTCCTCAAACTGAGCTAGCGCCAATTGTTTTCAGAATGTAGGACTAGCCTACACATTAAAATGGCTCCAGCATCGAAGCCCAGTTACTTTTACAGGAAGCAGATAATAGCTTGTAGCTCGAGTCTGTAGCTTAAATCCTACACACAGATCAACATCGTCCCTTTGTCTGTGTATCAGAGTCTGTCTATGTCAAGGTCCCTATTCTATTCTAATGCGGCAGTGGGAATCAGAGAGAGATTGGAGCTGCTATCAGAACAAAGTGTCTCCCCAGCCAGCCAGCCTGAGCGAGCCCTGGGTGTTTGTGTATTACGGTTTCCCCAGAGTTGTCAGGCCCAGGCCGCATCTTCATTTGGCCCGCTGGATGGTGACCTTGGAGCCCCCCTCCTCAGCGCGTCAGGACTGTGTAATGAAGACTTCAGGGCCAGGCAAACAAATTCTAATAAATTGCCGTGCCGTGACTGAAAAGTGGGAATTCTAATCCCCCTGAATATTCGGTGGCACATTAATTCTCATCAGCAGGGGAGTGGGAGTGGATGTGACTGCATGTCCTGCGTGGGCCTGTTGTGCCGCCACCGTCGCTCCTCTCACAACAAGCTCTTTTAATAAAAACGTCAACACCGATATCTGAGGTGAAACCTTTAAGAAAAACATCCCCCTATCTGTCAGACACGGAAAAGAGAGAGAGAAAAGGCGAGAAACTTCAGAGAGAGAGAGAATGTGTGTGTGTGTGTGTGTGTGTGTGTGTGTGTGCTGTCGACATGGCAACACATCTGACATTTAAAAGCTGGACAAAGTTGTCTTTCCTCTTCACTTAAGGGGGAGTGACATTTAATACTCCCCACAGGTCAAAGGAGGCTAAGAAACACTAAATCAAGGCTGCCAGCTGATTAAATAAGAGGCCTCTGTATTTTCAACATCCCTGGGCAAGGGTCTGTCGGGGTCTGCCATACGTCTGCCTTAAACAGGCTGGGGCCAGGATGGATCCACTGCACCTTCCACCTGTCACTGGGCAGAGATAGCCACAAGAAGAAATTAAGTTCCATACACTTGAAAGGGGTGACTTGTTTTTTGGTGTAGGTTCTATAAAAAACGACCAATGATAATACACAATGAAGGTACATACCGGAATATATGATTGTAGAAAAATACAACATTTCTGAAAGAAAGGGGAGTTTAAGCTTAAATATGGTACACAAGACACTGTATAGTGTGTGTGTGTGTGTGTGTGTGTGTGTGTGTGTGTGTGTGTGTGTACTCTAAAGGATTTCAGTGCATCTAAATCACCAGTCGTGTCTATGTCTAACCTTGACCCTCACACAACCCTGTCCTCACAATTTATATGGAGTAGATCAGAGGGCAAGGTGTAAAGGACAGCATCTACTCTACAGTCCTTCATTCCTTCATTTCTCTCTGCCACCTTCCCTTCTTTCTAGTACAGTAACTAATGGCTGTAGCTATAGCTGCCTTCAACAAGCTAGGCCCGCTCGCAATGGCCACTGTAACAGATCCTCGTCTCAGAAGTTTGAAATTATACAAAAATGTGCCCCCTCGCCTTCCCTCCCTCCCTCATCTTCTCCCCCCCACCACCACCTCCCCTCGCCTGGCTCCAGTGCAGTGCTCGGGGGTATGCTCCAGCCTCCCAACACACTAACGTAGCAAATGAACACACTGACTGGGCTTTTTCATCACTGCTGTTACTCCGATTCCTTTGTTATGTGGTCACAAGCGTGTCGCTAGAAGCTTAATTGCCAATTCAATGGAAAGATGAGCTTTTTTTGTTGTCAAAGGATACATCCGAGTGTAAGTAAAAGTCCAATCTGCATAAGTAGAGCACACACACACACACACACACACACACAGCTCTGCGTGTACATGAAAACAGAGCCTGCGGTAAAATAATGTGAGGGACCACACTGACAGATCCACAGACAAGAGAATACCTAACTGAGGCTCTGAGGCAATATTCTCTTGTTAGAACCTGGAACAATAACAGGCAACTCTCCAAGTCCCCACAGGATACCAGGAGATGTATTTTAATGTAATTGGGTTGGTGTTCTCGTTTCCTTGGCACCGAGCGAGGCTAAATAAAGAGGGGGGAAATGTACTGCTGTGGCTCCAGATTTCCTGTGAGGAGGCGAGGGGCGAGGAGCGAGGAGTGGAGGGGCAGTATGGTGTTCCCCTGTTAACTCTCTGCCTCTAATGGCTGTTAACTGGAGAAGAGCTGCAAACGAGAGCGAGCGCCCGGTGCCTACACTAAATACATTAATTACACAGCAGAAGCAGCAGCAGCTCAGGGCTATACTGGACTGGGTTGTGCTGAGCTAGGCTGGCCTTTAGGCTTAGCAGGCCTTGTGGGTCTTTGACTGTCAGGATTCAGGGTCTCCTGAGAGCTGCGCTCTGCAATCCCCCAGCGTCATTAGGCATGCGGAGAGTGTCCTTCTACCATCACCTATGTGCTTTTACGCCTTTTATATCTGGCATAATCTCTTAGTAGCTAGTTCTTACATCCCATAACGAGTAGGTTATTACTTCAGACAACAGGGAGAGAGGAGAGGAAGGGAGAGAGAGGAGGGGGATTAAGGAGAGAGGATGGAGGAAGGAGAGGAGGGAGAGAGGAGGAAGACGATCGAGGGAGACAGGAGGGAGAGACGACAAGCAAGAAATGAGGAGAGCGATGAGGGAGGAAGAGAGAGAGAAGGAGAGATTAGGGAGGGAGAGGAGGGCAGGCAAGGGAGGGGGAGGATAGAGAGAGGCAAAGGAGAGAAGCGAGGTCATGGGGGAATGGCTTGAGACAGAGGCCCATCTCAGCCCAGAGGCCCAGGCGAGCCTACCCTACAGATGTACGATCTTAATTTGATCACTCCTTTGTTGCTGAGAATTTTCCAGCAAAGCAAGAAATGCTAACTTTTAGTGAATTTGAAAAATGTATCAACCCCTACAAAAATGTCCATTAATTATAATCCACATAATAATTCACATTTCCAGTTTCTGCAGTGTTATTTTCCTGCTGTAGAAAACTGGCTCAAATTAAGATCCTACATCTGTAGCCTTGCTGGCTGGTTGTTAACATCACCAGCGTTTATACTATTATGACGCTGGTAAAATCTAAATAACTTGTCAGGCTCTTGTCTGCTGTTTATCTAGGCCCTCCCCTGGGGAGTGGGGTGAGTGCATAAATAAATAGAGCATCAGCCCTCTGCTGACATATCTGAGACAGGACCTGAGGCAGGCATCAGGAGAGGAGCTCTCTCTATCGCTCTCTCCTGCCCACCAAGATTGATTTGGAGAAGGAAGATCAAAAAGCCCTGAACGGCAGCTCTAAGGAAGATGGAGGGAGAGAGATAAAGGAAGGGGAGAAGAAGAGAGAGGAGGGGAGAGGTACAGAGGGAGGGGGGGGAGCTGTCAGTCAACCCATATGATGACTCTCTGTTTGGGGGCTGAGCTGAGACAACTCACTCTTTCTATTTCTGTCGCTCTCTCTTCCCCCTCTCTTTCTGTCTCTTGTTGTTTCCTTCTTTCTCACTCTCTCTTTCTCTCCTCTCTCAATTTATTCCCCTCTCCCTCCCTCCCTCTCTCTCCTTCCCTGCCCATATCTCTCTCTCCATCCCTCCCTCGCTCCCTCCCTCTCTCGTCCCATCTCGGTGAGGAGAAGCAGAGGGCCAAGCACCATTAATCTCTCATCTAATAACAGTGGTAATGTTACACATTATTGGAAAGAGATGGGCAAAATGAACTAATAAGTTATCTGATATGGGTTCCCCCTCCACCAAGCTTCAATCCCAAGGACATTTATGGAAAAGAGAGAGGTAGACCGTGGTAGAGATGGCCAGCCAGCCAGTGGAAGAAATGGGAAAAAGGGTTGGCAACGTGAGATATTATTTCCTGTTATCGACCTTCTAGTCAGGGACATGCATAGATTTCTGTATCTGGAAGATAAGTGGCTTTGATAAAGTAGGTTAGCATTGATTAATCCATGAAAACTTGGGACTGCCGAGTTGAAGTTAATGAGTAAGGTTTTCTATTTGCTCGGCAATCTCTCACGTCGTTCATTTCACCAGCAGAGCCCGTGGAGCCTCGGCAGGCAGGCGCACCTCCCGGCCCCTCGTTTGCCCAGTCGCCAGTTATTTTGGAGGAAGATGGCCAATCAATGAAGTTGACATTTGTTACAGTGAAGGATTCACAATGCAATTGACAGCTAACGGTTGTATGGGACTCCTAAGGTGCATATATAGGAGCCTGAAAGGTCAGAGTTAATCTGTAGGGAATGCTGGTTGTTTATCTGTACTCCCATGCACACACACACACACACACACACACACACACACACACACACACACACACACACACACACACACACACACACACACACACACACACACACACCCGCCTCCCCCTGCAAGGTAATTTCCTTCCTATTCCAATTGGCAATAAACAGAGAGCATCTTCTTGTCTCTTCTGCTTCCTATAACCAGCCTTTGTTGCCATATTGAATATCATTCAGGGATGAGAAAATACCGCCATCTAGATTCCAGCTGAACAATCACCTTTGTGTCATGTAACGATGGCAATAACAGGGTTTTAAATTCCCATCTGCATCATTTGGGCAGCTCTTATCCGCCGCATTTAATGCGATATGACAGTCCTTTGGACTTAGGTTACGGTGAAGGAATGCAAACAAAACAGTAACATTTAGTCCAACCTGGAAAACAAATGGCACAGAAGCTGCTTCCTGGGCTGAAGACAACCAGGAAGAGAATGGCACTTTCTCTCTTTCTATTTCCTCCTGCTAATCCATCCCTCCACCCACTGCTCCCTATCTCCCCTCTCTCTCTCTCTTTCTTTCCATCATAAACAGACAGTGTTGTGCTCTCTCTCTCTCTCTCTCTCTCTCTCTCTCTCTCTCTCTGTTTTCCTCATCTTCACCAGCAGCTGTGTCGAGGAGGGTTGAGTGTATGTCAAAATATTTGGCAGCCGGCTCCACAGCCTGTGTAACATTTTAACCTCTGTGGTTATTACACAAACAGGTTTGTACTCTGCCGCCATGACTGCAGGCATTAGCCATGTCATTATCCTGAGAGCAAGGTACCAAACCTAGGCTCATCCGTCCCTGGAACTCTCATCCGTCCCTGGAACTCTGAAGGTCCTGCCGCTAAAAACATCCTGCTAGAAAATAGCCATTCATGTACTTGTATTGATACACACACAGTTTCATTTTTTTCCGGCAGCTAATTATCTAAGTCCTTCTTCCGGCTTTGTTTGCTAGTAAATCATGTGTTTTGCAGGGACACTTGGCCATGGCCCTCTCTACACCCCCCCCCCCCCCCCCCCTTTGTTTAATGCCTTTTTCCAGGAGAGAACCAGGTTGTTCCAGGAAGACCCCGTAGTGACACAGGGCCCCTGACAAGCTGTGTAAATCAGCCCAGCATGGAGAGATCGAATGGTGCTGCATAGACCTGATGTACTGTACCGTAGTGTGACAGTCACACACACACACACACACGTGTGTCCCATCTCTCACTCAGACATGTTGCACACAGAACATGCATATGTTAGTGTAGGTACAAAGCGGTTGGCTTTGCCCTGCTCAACACCAGACTCATCAGTCCATACTCCAATGAAGGGAGTGTGGTTTCCCCTGTGTCATAGCACTCCCACACACACACTGTCTCTCTGTCACATACACACAAACACACGGGCGCAGACACACACCCAAACCGGCCCCTAAGAGCCAACACATCTTCCTAAACATGAAATAAGTCCAGGCGTGAAACTCCAGTCATCATTCTCAGCAGTCAGTGGCTCCAATCCACACTTCACTTTTACTGATATCTCCTCTTCCCCCTGTAGCTCTACGATGACGAGGCTGAGGAGATGCACTACCTCTACTAATACTGCTGTTGTTGCTGAGGGAACAGCTCAGACCAACAGGAGGAGACCCCTGTGTACCATCATCACCTGTCCCGCCCTCAACTCCAGACACGCTCATCACTACAGCAGTACACTGAGGCAGCTACACTGCTGGGAATCCATCTCTCATCACTACAGCAGTACACTGAGGCAGCTACGCTGCTGGGAATCCATCTCTCATCACTACAGCAGTACACTGAGGCAGCTACGCTGCTGGGAATCCATCTCTCATCACTACAGCAGTACACCGAGGCAGCTACGCTGCTGGGAATCCATCTCTCATCACTACAGCAGTACACTGAGGCAGCTACGCTGCTGGGAATCCATCTCTCATCACTACAGCAGTACACTGAGGCAGCTACACTGCTGGGAATCCATCTCTCATCACTACAGCAGTACACTGAGGCAGCTACGCTGCTGGGAATCCATCTCTCATCACTACAGCAGTACACTGAGGCAGCTACGCTGCTGGGAATCCATCTCTCATCACTACAGCAGTACACTGAGGCAGCTACGCTGCTGGGAATCCATCTCTCATCACTACAGCAGTACACTGAGGCAGCTACGCTGCTGGGAATCCATCTCTCATCACTACAGCAGTACACTGAGGCAGCTACGCTGCTGGGAATCCATCTCTCATCACTACAGCAGTACACCGAGGCAGCTACGCTGCTGGGAATCCATCTCTCATCACTACAGCAGTACACCGAGGCAGCTACGCTGCTGGGAATCCATCTCTCATCACTACAGCAGTACACCGAGGCAGCTACGCTGCTGGGAATCCATCTCTCATCACTACAGCAGTACACCGAGGCAGCTACGCTGCTGGGAATCCATCTCTCATCACTACAGCAGTACACGAGGCAGCTACGCTGCTGGGAATCCATCTCTCATCACTACAGCAGTACACCGAGGCAGCTACGCTGCTGGGAATCCATCTCTCATCACTACAGCAGTACACCGAGGCAGCTACGCTGCTGGGAATCCATCTCTCATCACTACAGCAGTACACCGAGGCAGCTACGCTGCTGGGAATCCATCTCTCATCACTACAGCAGTACACCGAGGCAGCTACGCTGCTGGGAATCCATCTCTCATCACTACAGCAGTACACCGAGGCAGCTACGCTGCTGGGAATCCATCTCTCATCACTACAGCAGTACACCGAGGCAGCTACGCTGCTGGGAATCCATCTCTCATCACTACAGCAGTACACCGAGGCAGCTACGCTGCTGGGAATCCATCTCTCATCACTACAGCAGTACACCGAGGCAGCTACGCTGCTGGGAATCCATCTCTCATCACTACAGCAGTACACTGAGGCAGCTACGCTGCTGGGAATCCATTTCTCATCACTACAGCAGTACACCGAGGCAGCTACGCTGCTGGGAATCCATCTCTCATCACTACAGCAGTACACCGAGGCAGCTACGCTGCTGGGAATCCATCTCTCATCACTACAGCAGTACACCGAGGCAGCTACGCTGCTGGGAATCCATCTCTCATCACTACAGCAGTACACCGAGGCAGCTACGCTGCTGGGAATCCATCTCTCATCACTACAGCAGTACACCGAGGCAGCTACGCTGCTGGGAATCCATCTCTCATCACTACAGCAGTACACCGAGGCAGCTACGCTGCTGGGAATCCATCTCTCATCACTACAGCAGTACACCGAGGCAGCTACGCTGCTGGGAATCCATCTCTCATCACTACAGCAGTACACCGAGGCAGCTACGCTGCTGGGAATCCATCTCTCATCACTACAGCAGTACACCGAGGCAGCTACGCTGCTGGGAATCCATCTCTCATCACTACAGCAGTACACCGAGGCAGCTACGCTGCTGGGAATCCATCTCTCATCCCTACAGCAGTACACCGAGGCAGCTACGCTGCTGGGAATCCATCTCTGGCTTTACGCTCAAGTAGTTCAAAGAGAAAGCAGGGTTTGTGGTAATGTGAGGACTCAGGGAGAATCCTGGCTCATGTTGTGAGAGTACGGGGTGATAGTACGGGGTGACAGTACAAGGTGACAGTACGGGGTGACAGTACGGGGTGACAGTACGGGGTGATAGTACGGGGTGACAGTACGGGGTTACAGTACGGGGTGACAGTACGGGGTGACAGTACGAGGTGACAGTACGGGGTGACAGTACGGGGTGACAGTACGGAGTGATAGTACGGGGTGACAGTACGGGGTGACAGTACGGGGTGACAGTACGGGGTGACAGTACGGGGTGACAGTACGGGGTGATAGTAATGGGTGACAGTACGGGGTGACAGTACGGGGTGATAGTACGGGGTGACAGTACGGGGTGACAGTACGGGGTGATAGTACGGGGTGACAGTACGGGGTGATAGTACGGGGTGACAGTACGGGGTGATAGTACGGGGTGATAGTACGGGGTGACAGTACGGGGTGACAGTACGGGGTGATAGTACGGGGTGATAGTACGGGGTGACAGTACGGGGTGATAGTACGGGGTGACAGTACGGGGTGACAGTACGGGGTGATAGTACGGGGTGACAGTACGGGGTGACAGTACGGGGTGACAGTACGGGGTGACAGTACGGGGTGACAATACGGGGTGATAATACGGGGTGATAGTACGGGGTGACAGTACGGGGTGACAGTACGGGGTGACAGTACGGGGTGACAGTACGGGGTGATGGTACGGGGTGATGGTACGGGGTGAGGGTACGGGGTGAGGGTATATGGTGAACTATAGATCTAGGCCTGGATAGGATCTTACTCAGACTACAGTAAATCACAACTCTGCCTAAGCACTGACCTATAGAACTCACAACTGAGGATGGTGTGTGTGTTCATAAAATCTCTCTCAATATTTTATCACAGCAGCGTGTGTGTGTGTGTGTGTGTGTGCCCCTGTTCCCTGCAGCAGTGACAGTGAAGGTCAGTGTGGTGGGTGAGTGGCTCGAGCAGGCCCTCTCTCTGGTCCCCCAGCTCAGGCCTGGGGACAGGAAACTATCCCTGTCACATCCCACAACAGCTCTCCCTGCTGCACCGCTCTGACTCACCTCACCCTGAGATCACAGACACACACAGACACACACCACATCTCTTGCTCTCAGTACATCCACACACACCCACACACACCCTGCCCCCGCTTCCATCCCTGAGATAGAACACATAAAGCATGTCCCTTCCTTAACGTGTGAACCTGATGACCTTGTCCACATTCATTCAATCACTGCAGGAAAAAGTACTATTACTCCAGCCTCTCTGCTCCTCTCCTGTCTCTGACAGTCAGGGAGAATGTGGGATGGAGCCTAACGAGAGCCACACCTTTAGAGTCTCCCCCAGCTGTCCACTCTCCTCTTTACTGCCGAGGCACGGCACATGAAAAGGAGAGCACATCACACAATTACTGCACAATTAACAGGTTAGTATTTTATCAGGTTGGGGCTGCCACTGACAGCCTGCTGATCATTTGGCTCTGGTGTTGGGAGTGTGGGGTCCTGGAGGAGGACTCTTATTCTGATTTACTGGCTCCCTCTGCCCGTTTGGAATTGAGACTAGTGTGTGTGTGGGGGGGTTAGCACCCCGCTCCCACACACCCCCCCTGCACACATACGCATAAATGCACACGCACACACCGTTCCGCAGCCCAAACACAACCAGCAGGCTCGCACTGGGATTTGAGGTGTAATTAAATTCAATAAATAAGTGAAGGTGAAGAAATGAATCAAGTGGAAACAGATGAACAACGGGAGATTAAATGCCACTGAGGCGTGCAAACAAATATTTCAATATAATTTTCAATCGAATGCACAGAGGGGCCCCCATAGAGATATGCCCCCCCACCCCAGCTGCTCTGCCCCACAACAGTGTATCCCAAAATAACTTTCATCACCAGCATAATCATCATCACCAGCACCACCATCATCATGGCCATCACCATCATCATCATCACCAGGTGGACAAAGGGCAGGTGAGTCACCCGGCTAAGTCACCCAGCTGTATGACCCGTCCTCCATCCACACCTCACCATCCTCCTACGTCACCCGTTCTTTCCAGTAGGGTACAAGTCTTTATTAACGACTATTGAAGTAGCAATTAATGTTGAATAATAGATGAGGTACAGCTGTGCAAATCTGAATAAAGCCTGTAATTAGGAGCTAAAGAGGAGGGGGAAACAGTGCTAGTGCATATTAATGCTTTCATTAAGCTACGGAGCAGGCCTCAGCAAGGGGAACTTGTAAACTGCGCTTATGTTCTGGAAGAAATAGTGCCCTAATGGAGTCTCAGCCTGGTGCTATGGGTGGCCTCAAAGGGGATGTCAGCACACTGGGGATCATTACTCTATTTTAAAGTCTCATTCTGGCCCATCTTTAGTAGTGCACAGAGCGGTAGAGAGCTAGAGAGACGATTCCTCATACTGCTAATCGATCCAGAACTGTTCTGTGTTTTAGCACAGTCAGAGGCTCCTATAGCATGGTGAGTCATAAAGACTGGGTTCACGACATACACACACACACACACACTCTCTGCAGCGCTCCGTACTACACTCCTGGGCATCGCAACCCTAAGTGCTTAAAGCCTAAAAATGTAAATGAGTCTTTTTTTTTACGGGCAGCGTTCAAGGCCACACCTGGTGCTCGGCAGGCGCCTGCATCCCCTGCACTCTGATTTATTAAGTGTGCTCGCACTATGAGTCTGTTCTCCAACTCTAACAACCCGTCTCACACACACACACACACACACACACTCAGGGGCCCGGCGGACGAGGCTCCAGGCCTGCAGATCAGACCTGCCACTGTCTATCGACTTGATTGAGACGGTCGGGGCCTCAGATTGAAATGGCAAGGACAGAATCACTTCCCCCAAACCACCTCAACTACACGCCTCACCCCCTACACCCCATCGCTCCTTCACTATAGTCTTGAGTCTTTCATTCCAAAAATACTGTCTGTCTCCCCACTTCGCTCCATATCACTCACTCACTCCCGCTCTCTCTCACCCCCTCTCTTCAACAGCTGGGCTCTCTTTATTATCTCGCTCCCTCTCTCCGTCTGCCCTTTCTCTCTAATCCTCCTCACATTCACTCTCTATTCCCTCCAGAGCCGGCGGCTTTTGTCTGACACGCTTTAAGTTATTGGTTTGGGGCCTTATTTATTTATTTTCATCTTATGGCTATTGTATTCTCAACAAGTTTCAGACAGCTGTATAATGAGAAGGAGTTGGAGTTGTGTTCCCAAATGGAGAGGCTTGTGCAGCACAGCAGTATGCTCAAAACACCCCTCTTATTCCAACTGACAACGGCTTTCTTTCTTTGTACGTATGAACCTGTAAGGAGTTGTAGGTGCATACATAAAGCCACGCATACTATGTACTTATCCGCGTTCTTTATCCTCAAAGGTGCTGTCTACTAATTCTATCACTGTTTACTTCCTGCGTTTACTTCCTGTGTTTACTTCCTGGCCAAGAATCACAGTCTTAATGGAAGTCCAGCAGTGTATTTGGTGGTTCCTAATAATGTGGTGGAGCACAGTAAAATGAACAGGCGATTTGATGACATGAATATACAGTACATGGATGTTCACCAGTAAAGCACCAGTAGCCCTGATTTAATGCTCTTGTTTGCTGAATCAGACCCTCCGGTGTTTTATGGACTCTTTTACAGCTGATTATTTTCATTCCGGGGACTGTGTCTGTGGTGAAACGGGTGCGAGAGCTCGCGGAGGGGACAGCATTTCTTTAGCTAATCAAAATTAGACCCATAATGCAAGGCTAGAGAGAGAGAGAGAAAGATGGGGGGGAGAAATAGAGAGAGTGAAATAGAGAGAGAGAAATATACAGAGATAAATAGAGAGAGAGAAGGAAAGGAGGAAGACAGAGGAAACCCAGAGGGGGGACCCCTATGGGAATAGCCCCCTTGACATTTCCGGATTAAAACCATGACTAATCCCCAATCTGATCAAGGTTATTGGGCCGAGGTAAAACCACAACGTGCAGTGGCCGCACTGACCCCTGCGCAGGCAGGCAGCCAGCCAGGCTGACACAGGCGGACCGGCACAGAAACATGTCTATTGATGTTAATTTGCAGCCGAATGGACACCGATCCCTATGGAGTTGTACAGGTTAATCAGACATGTTGCTGTGTATTAGAGTATGTCTGTCACCAGGCCCCGACTCCATTCCGTGTCTCCCATACACAGTTTCCACATTGGCAATAGAGCGAAGTGAAGTCTAATGGTCTTTTCCACTGGTATTGAGGCTGCAGGGCTTCCCTGTGACAAGGCTATTGATCCATGACCTGGCTGGTAGAGTGGATGTTGGAGGTGGAGGCAGGGAGAAGTCCTATAGGGTCAGGAGAAGGACTAGGAGCCAGGACAAAGCCTCTCAATAACAACTGTCCCTGGAAGTTACATGGTCCACTGGATAAATTACTAATTTCATTACAATGATTTACAGCGGGGGTCTTCAACCTTTTCTTGCCCAGGGACCCCCAACCAGGCAAACCGGCGACCCAGGGACCCCCATTATACATTAGCAAAACAAATTGCTGTCTTTTCTTGTCATCAGGTGAATGATAATGGCAAGGAGAAGTAATCAACATTTAAAAATTAATAGATTTGGTATATCGTTTTTCATTAATTTGACGTCCCAACATTATAATACATAGAGGAAGTGTAAACTCTAACATAGCCAATAAGCTACAAAGGTTTACCAGGACGTGTACTCAGAGCATGCGCTGACCAGTTGGCAAGTGAATTCACTGACACTTTCAACCTCTCCCTGGCCCAGTCTGTAATACCTACATGTTTCAAGCAAACCACCATTGTCCCTGTGCTCAAGAACGCCAAGGTAACCTGTCTAAATGACTACAGCCCCGTAGCACTCACATCTGTAGCCATGAAATGCTTTGAAAGGCTGGTCATGGCTCACATCAACACCATCATCCCAGATACCCTGGGCCCACTCCAATTCGCATTCCGCCCCAATAGATCCACAGCTGATGCAATCTCTATTAGACTCCACACTGCCCTCTCAAACCTGGACAAGAGTGAGAATGCTGTTCATTAACTACAGCATTCAACACCATAGTGTTCTCCAAGCTCATCGGTAAGCTATAGACCCTGGGACTGAACACCTCCCTCTGCAACTGAATCCTGAACCTCCCGACGGGCCGCCCCCAGGTGGTGAGGATAGGCAACAACACCTCCGTCACGGTGACTCACAACACGGGGGCCACTCAGGGGTGCATTCTTAGTCCCCTCCTGTACTCCTTGTTCACCCACGACAGTGTGGCCGCTCACAACTCCAACACCCTCATCAAGTTTGCTGACGACACAACGGCCTGATCACGAGGACGATGAGACAGCCTATAGGGAGGAGGTCAGAGACCTGGCCATGTGGTGCCATTACAACAACCTCTCACTCAACGTCAACAAGACAAAGGAGCTGATCGTGGACTACATTAAAAGGAGGGCCAAGTACGCCCCCATTCACATCAACAGGGCTTTCAAGTTCCTCAGTGTCAACATCACTAAGGATCTATCATGGTCCACACACACCAACACAGTCGTGAAGAGGGCACGACAATGCCTCTTCCCTCTCAGGAGGCTGAAAAGATTTGTCATGGGCCCTCAGATCCTCAAAAAGTTCTACAGCTGCACCATTGAGAGCATCTTGATTGGCTGCATCACCACTTGGTATGGCAACTGCTCAGACTCCGACCGCAAGGCACTACAGAGGGTAGTGTGTATGGCCCAGTACATCACTGGGGCCAAGCTGCCTGCCATCTAGGACCTCTATACCAGGTGGTGTCAGAGGAAGGCCCTAAAAATTGTCAAAGCGCACGGCAAGTGGTACCGATGCACCAATTCTGTAACCAACCGGACCCTGAACAGCTTCTACCCCCAAGCCATAAGACTGCCACATAGTTACAGTTTTTTACGATTGCTTACACACTAAAATGTAACTTTTCCCACAATTAGCAAAACCTTACACTCAAGGAGCAAAACACAAGGCTAGATTTGCACAACTGGAAGCACATTGTCAGCTTCACACTATTTACAAAACATTACACACAGTGATTTGCAAAACACTAAACACACTTGTATACATCAGACACAGAAGAATATCATGATGTCACTTCCTTGCAATTCCAAAGCACTGACTGTCAAATTACCACACCTATGAGCCAATCTGTTAAACACAGCAATCAGCTGCACAAACACATGATTGCTAAATTGTAGACACACCAATCAGGTTTAACCACTATAAAAATGCAGCAGGTAGATTCACCTGCCTTCAACCACAATGGAAGGAGTCAAAAGAAGAGTGAGGGTGAGGGTGAGAGGAGGAGTACACAGAGGAGGAGAACACAGAGGAGGAGAAGGAGGTAGAGGAAGAGGCAGAGGCCGAGCCAGAGGTCGAGGAAGACCTGAAGCAGGAGGAGAACGTGCACAAAGAAGAAGAGGAACAAACTTATCAAATGACATTCGTGCAACACTAGTGACCATGTTGTGAACCACGGATTGACGCTGAGGGAGGCTGGACTGAGAGTTCAGCCAAATCTTAGCAGATATACAGTGGCATCTGTCATAAGGACTTTTCGACAGGAAACAGGTAAAAGATCTGTCTACAGTTACAGTAATCAGCAGCTTATTGTATGCACCATATCAGCACTCGTGATACCCCTTCCTGTGACATTGTACAGTAAGTTACATGTATTATTCTCTACATAGGATTGAGGGTCGGGAACGACAAGGAGGAAGGGGGCCCATATTCACGCAAGAACAAGAGAGAGATAATAAACATGGTTTTGGCCAATAATGCTATTAGGCTCAGAGAACTACAAGCCAACATTATCGGTGACCATGCCATTTTCAATAATGTCCATCAGGTCTCTCAGTCAACACTGGCACGCATCCTGAAAAGACATCAGGTTCAAATGAAACAACTTTATCGAGTGCCTTTTGAGCGGAATTCAGAGGGTCAAACGGCTGCGGCATGAGTATGTGGAGGTTTGTATTGTTCACTTTAGCACTGTGATGTTGCATACTGCACACATGACTTTTTTACATTGACTGTATACTAGACCTATCCTGAACTACACAATCTTGTCTTTCACTGTATTTCAGGGAGTTTTGCAGATGGATGCTGAGGAAATCCTGCATGAATTCATATATATTGATGAGGCAGGGTTCAACCTCACAAAAGCAAGGAGAGGCAGAAATATCATTGGCCACAGGGCTATAATCAATGTCCCAGGGCAACGTGGGGGTAACATCACCCTTTGCGCTGCCATTTCACAGCATGGGGTTCTCCTCCGTCATGCCAAAATGGGCCCTTACAACACACCTCACATTCTCGCATTTTTGGACCGATTGCACCACATCGTCACAGCAGGTAATGAAATGCACCAGATGCAATACACTGTCATCTGGGACAATGTGTCATTCTACCGCTCTGCTTTGGTCCAGAACTGGTTTCAACACCATCCACAGTTGACAGTACTATACCTTCCACCATTCTCTCCGTTTCTAAACCCTATGGAAGAGTTTTTCTCTGCATGGTGGTGGAAGGTTTACGATCTCCAGCCCCAGGCTCAGATACTCCTCATTCAGGCCATGGAGGACGCCTGTGACCAAGTCCACGCCGCAGCTGTGCAAGGATGGATTCAACATTTAAGACGGTTCTTCCCGCGTTGTCTTGCTAATGAGGATATTGTTTGATGTTGATGAAATTCTCTGGCCAGATCCAGCTAGGCGAAGAGATAATGTATAGTATGTTTACTGTAGTATTTTCTGTACAATATTGTCAGTTTTCTTCAGATTATTTATTATGTTTGTTGTTGTTATTTACTGTAATTGTAACCTGTATTGGATACAGTATTTTACGTTTGTCTGTTGTTTGCTGAGCTAACAGTGTTATGCACACTACTGTAGTAGCATGAAAACTGGGACATGTTTTGTTGTGATTCTCCATGTTGACATGTTGACTGATTTGGGTATATGGAGAGAAATAAATGATATTTTCCTCAGTCTGCAGCATTGGTCTTGTGTAGTGTTTGTATAGTTGCACTTTCTCTGTGTACTTCATTTCCAGTACTCTAATCACTGACAATTAGACTTGCTAAAAGTGTTTTAGGTTAGCAACAGCAGTGTGTAACTGGTTCAAAAAGATGGAAGTCATATGAAATGTGTTTCGGATGGTAACAAAATATAGTTTTTATGAAGTCGTGTATAGTTTTGACAAAAGTGTTCCATTTTGCAAATGATCTGACGTGTTGTGCTACTTTGGTGTAGGGTTGTGCTAATTGTGTGTAGTGTTTTGACAAACCGGTCCCTGTTTTCAAAATTGTGCTTAAACAATTGAAAAAAACTAAATAGTTCACCAAATAGCTATCCAGACTCTGAACTACCTTTTTGCATGTTTTTTTTTACTCATCACATACACTGCTGCTACAGTTTATTACCTATCCTGTTGCCCAGTCACTTTATCCCTACCTATATGTACATATCTACCTCAGTGACCTCATACCCCTGCACATCAACTTAGTACTGGTACCCCGTGTATATAGCCAAGTTATTGTTACTCATTGTGTATTTATTAGTACTTTATTATTACCTGTTTTACTTTTCTATTATTTCTCTATTTTCTTTGTCTCTCCATTGTTGGGAAGGGCCCATAAGTAAACATTTCACTGTTAGTCTACACCTGTTGTTGACAAAGCAAATTTCATTTGAACTTCAAACACATTTTCTCTAAGAGCAGCTGTTTAGTTGGTTAAAGAAAGCTTAGCCATTATGTTGACCAAAACGAATGTCCAAGACGAGAAAGCTTACCAGCAGCCAGCAGTACTTGTTGCACTGCTGGCCTATACGTGGGTGCTTTTTCAAAGCCTATGTCAGATAATCCAATGAATTGGCTTCAATGTAATTGACTACAATGAGTGCAATTTGCTCAATATTAGGGATTCAGAAATAAAGTTCACATCATTAGACAGAAGATATTCTCCTATTTTATACTGTAGATATGTCATTCAAAAATGTGTTTTTGCAATATTCAATATTCATAAAAACATTGACATTCTTTCACTTTTTTTATATCCCTGATTTACAGGACCTCTCTCTCGCTCTCTCCATCCCTTCCTCTGTCTCCTCTCTCCTATCCCTCTTTTCTCTCTTTCTCTCCCTCTAATTCCTCCCTCACTTCATCTCTCTCCATCCCTTTTTCTCTCCCCCTTGCTCTCTCCATGTCTACACCTCTCTCCTCCTCCCCCCACCCCCGTAGAGAAGGCTATAACTCAGGTCTATAAAAGCGTCATGGAGTCAGGACGCAGGGCCTTGTGTTGAGGTCAGCCAGGGTTGACTTCATTAGGACAATTAAAGTGTGGCTGCTGAGACCATAATTTACATTTCATTACACTTTAGTCATTTAGCTTTTAGAAGACACTCCAGAGAAACGTACAGTTGGTGCATTCATCTACAGTTAGTGAATTCAACAATAGGCTACTCTACTGTATTGTTGTAGGCCTATGCACTTTTTTTTTGTTTTTTATTGCCAAAAGTATCTAAAGTATATGGTCATTTTGCACACCACCAGTTTGTGCTTCAACTGTAAGCTACTGTATTGTAAAGTCATTACTATTCACAGTAGCACTCGTGCGCCGCATTCTGACAGAATTTGTCTTGGTAAAATATAGGCTTGATGCGCAGAGCTTTAGAAATAATGAAAGCAATAGTTCTCCAGTTACAGCAGAGCCTTAAACGACTATAGCACCTCCTGAATGTTTCATTACAGAGTGCTCCCCATCCCTCTGGTGCCCCCCTGCTAGGGGAATCCTTTTGAGCGGCCATCTTGGATATGAGGTCAAAACCAATGCCATTTCATCTTCATAATATTCGGATTGTATATTCCAAGTGTAGACCACATCAAATGTCAGACGTCAAGTAATGGGTTATTTAGTCAAAATATTAGATGTGTGGAATGTTTTTCTGCTTTCAGGGCGTCTTTAAACTCTCTACTTGTCACTCCAAATGTAGATTATTAGATGGTCTTTTTTTTGTTTCATTTTCTTTTGTTTATGCAGCAATATTATTTAACGTAGCTAACATTATGCTATAGAATCATGCCAACTTTAGCCACACCACTGGAATCAAGATGGCTGCCGATTCATGCAGATAACTTATGAGTGACATACACCAGAGTACGCTCCAGTAGATCAGTATTCAATAGAGTGAGTACCTTCAGTGACTACATCACTCCAAGCAAAGACAGAGAGAATCAGTGGCCCCCGCTCTTTGAAGGGTGACAGAGTGGTGAGAAATGTGACTGTCTGCCACCATTCCGAGGGGAGCCTGTATGTGTGTAAGTATATGTGTGTATGTGTATGTACGTGTGTGTGTGCGTGCACATCCATGCGGTGTGTGTGTGTGTGTGTGCGTGCGTGTGTGTAACGCCGGGTAGGGGGATGTACGTCAGCCGGCTGCAGACACGTGCACACTGGCGGCTCTGAAGTCCTCTTCAAAGACACGTTTGGCAGCTGCTTTAATGCTGCTGCACACTGGGCCACGACTGCACTCCACAGAGGGACGGGAGCCGGGCCACAGCGCATCGTAAACACAAAGACACGCATGATGGGACGGGAAGATGGGGAGGTGTGTGTGTGTGTGCGTGCGTGCGTGTGTGTGTGTGTACTGGGAGTGGATGTGTGACAATGTGTTAACTCGTGTACATGCATGTGAAGTAGGATGAAGGGATTTCTATAGAGTTTGTGTGTGGGTGTATTTTCACGTATATTTGAGAGAGCGTGTGTGTGTGTGTGTGTGTGTGTGTGTGAGTGAGATTGGCGTAGCTTTGAATTCATTTCACCTGAACAATGCTTACTTGATCCACTTTTCTTCTGAAAAACGGAAAACAAAGGGTGGTGTTTCTCTGGGGATGTTAGGGGTGCACGTACGCATGACGGATTCAAATATCTGCTCCACAACACCTTGTGTGGACACTGCTGTCGAGGCCAGAATTAAACCCATTGCTCACAGGGCGAAGGCTGTGATTCGCAGCACAAAGTCTGTCAAAATGAAACCCGTTCCCCATCCTTGGACACCTTATTCACCCACTCGCTCCCCCTCTCCTCCTCCTGCTCAGCTCTTTATCAGATTACAAGTTGCAGGGCGAGATAAAATGAGAATGAAAAAGAAGAAAGAGGGCAAGAAATGAAAAAAGACTGAAACGTAAGAACATAATAAAGGCTAAAACATTCAGCTTTTAATTAAAATTACCCATGTTCAGCTGAGATTAATTTGAAATTGTCTTGAGGACTTCACAGAGAGCAGCGGGGACTTTGCCAGTTCCCAGTGCCGATAACAACAGTCACACCAGTGGTTGCTATCTCCCAGTAATTCTCTCGCTCTCTCAATACATTATTCTCTTATTTTATTTACACATGGTGCTTTTCCTTCAATCCTTCCTCCCTTCGTTCCTAGCTTACTTTCTTTTCCTTCATGCCTTTTTCCCTCCCTCTTTTTTTGTATTTCTCCTTGCTCTCAGTTTTTCACGTCCTTTTATCTCCACTTCATAGGGAATAACTGCACGCTGGGGTAGGGATAATGAGGTTGTTCATCCAGAACTTCAAACCTTCCCCTCCCCAACACCCATTCACCAGGATTCTAAAACAAACCTAATCCAGGAACAAATATTTTGACATTCAGGCGCAGAGGAAGATAGGGTGTGTACAATTCCATGAATCCTTTCTGATTCATCTCCTGCAGAAAACCCCCAAATAATGTGAAAAGGCAAAGTCCAAAAATAATGTATGGTGGCAAATGAGAGCCAATCAAAAATGTTGCTTCTGCGTTTCTTTATCTGCATGCAGCAATCTGCATAGAGATGGGTATTGTGTGTATTATATTATATTAGATGGGTATTGTGTGTATTCTAGAACAGTAATAGGAGTCAGGTTCTAGGACAGTAATAGGAGTCAGGTTCTAGGACAGTAATAGGAGTCAGGTTCTAGAACAGTAATAGGAGTCAGGTTCTAGAACAGTAATAGGAGTCAGGTCTAGAACAGTAATTGGAGTCAGGTTCTAGAACAGTAATAGGCGTCAGGTCTAGAACAGTAATAGGAGTCAGGTTCTAGAACAGTAATAGGCGTCAGGTCTAGAACAGTAATAGGAGTCAGGTCTAGAACAGTAATTGGAGTCAGGTTCTAGAACAGTAATAGGCATCAGGTCTAGAACAGTAATAGGAGTCAGGTCTAGAACAGTAATTGGAGTCAGGTTCTAGAACAGTAACAGGAGTCAGGTTCTAGACCAGTAATAGGAGTCAGGTTCTAGAACAGTAATCGGAGTCAGGTTCTAGAACAGTAATCGGAGTCAGGTTCTAGGACATTAATAGGAGTCAGGTTCTAGGACAGTAATAGGAGTCAGGTTCTAGAACAGTAATAGGAGTCAGGTTCTAGAACAGTAATAGGAGTCAGGTTCTAGGACAGTAATAGGAGCCAGGTCTAGAACAGTAATAGGAGTCAGGTTCTAGAACAGTAATTGGAGTCAGGTTCTAGAACAGTAATAGGCATCAGGTCTAGAACAGTAATAGGAGTCAGGTCTAGAACAGTAATAGGAGCCAGGTTCTAGGACAGTAATAGGAGTCGGGTTCTAGAACAGTAATAGGAGTTGGGTTCTAGAACAGTAATAGGAGCCAGGTCTAGAACAGTAATAGGAGTCAGGTCTAGAACAGTAATAGGAGTCAGGTCTAGAACAGTAATAGGAGTCAGGTCTAGAACAGTAATAGGAGGCAGGTTCTAGAACAGTAATAGGAGTCAGGTCTAGAACAGTAATAGGAGTCAGGTTCTAGAACAGTAATAGGCATCAGGTCTAGAACAGTAATAGGAGTCAGGTCTAGAACAGTAATAGGAGGCAGGTTCTAGAACAGTAATAGGCATCAGGTCTAGAACAGTAATAGGAGTCAGGTCTAGAACAGTAATAGGAGCCAGGTCTAGAACAGTAATAGGAGTCAGGTTCTAGAACAGTAATAGGAGTCAGGTCTAGAACAGTAATAGGAGTCAGGTTCTAGACCAGTAATAGGAGTCAGGTTCTAGAACAGTAATAGGAGTCGGGTTCTAGAACAGTAATAGGAGTCAGGTTCTAGAACAGTAATAGGAGTCAGGTCTAGAACAGTAATAGGAGTCAGGTCTAGAACAGTAATAGGAGTCAGGTCTAGAACAGTAATTGGAGTCAGGTTCTAGAACAGTAATAGGAGTCAGGTCTAGAACAGTAATAGGAGTCAGGTTCTAGAACAGTAATTGGAGTCAGGTTCTAGAACAGTAATAGGAGTCAGGTTCTAGAACAGTAATAGGAGTCAGGTCTAGAACAGTAATAGGAGTCAGGTCTAGAACAGTAATAGGAGTCAGGTCTAGAACAGTAATAGGAGTCAGGTCTAGAACAGTAATAGGAGCCAGGTTCTAGAACAGTAATAGGAGTCAGGTCTAGAACAGTAATAGGAGTCAGGTCTAGAATAGTAATAGGAGTCAGGTCTAGAACAGTAATAGGAGTCAGGTCTAGAACAGTAATAGGAGTCAGGTTCTAGAATAGTAATAGGAGTCAGGTCTAGAACAGTAATAGGAGTCAGGTTCTAGAACAGTAATAGGAGTCAGGTCTAGAACAGTAATAGGAGTCAGGTCTAGAACAGTAATAGGAGTCAGGTCTAGAACAGTAATAGGAGTCGGGTTCTAGAACAGTAATAGGAGTTGGGTTCTAGAACAGTAATAGGAGTCAGGTCTAGAACAGTAATAGGAGTCAGGTCTAGAACAGTAATAGGCGTCAGGTCTAGAACAGTAATAGGAGTCAGGTCTAGAACAGTAATAGGAGTCAGGTCTAGAACAGTAATAGGAGTCGGGTTCTAGAACAGTAATAGGAGTCAGGTCTAGAACAGTAATAGGAGTCAGGTCTAGAACAGTAATAGGAGTCAGGTCTAGAACAGTAATAGGAGTCGGGTTCTAGAACAGTAATAGGAGTCAGGTCTAGAACAGTAATAGGAGTCAGGTCTAGAACAGTAATAGGAGTCGGGTTCTAGAACAGTAATAGGAGTCGGGTTCTAGAACAGTAGTAGGAGTCAGGTTCTAGAACAGTAATAGGAGTCAGGTTCTAGAACAGTAATAGGAGTCAGGTCTAGAACAGTAATTGCTGAATGTGAAAGCCCATGGCGCTGTCTGCATGGCATGCCACTCCACAATAAAGCAGATTAATAGATGGTAATTACCCTAGTATAACACGCTTTAATGCAATGTCTTAGATGTATTATAATGATTACTCCCCTGGTTTAAGAGCTGGGAATTGGAAATCGGGCCATTCAAAGGCCATTGTGTCGATGGTAGTTTTAGAAAATTAGAAATCTATCTAAAAGGGGACTTCTTGGCCAACATCATCAGAATCATTTTTCTTGTTTAGCTATTGATTGTGCCTTCAGCAGTGAGATGCTGTGTGTGCTTGGACAGTGAAATAGAGGAGTAAGTGGAAGAGGCAGAGATAGAGGGATGGAGGGGAGGGGGGTAAGAGATGAGTCTAGAGTCACCCTGAACAGTAATGAGGTTGCAGTAAAAATTAGACGGTATTGTGTTGTACTTTAAGGTAGTTCATCTTAAAAATGAATAGTCCCTCAAGGGCCAGGTGCTTAATGCCATTTATTAATAGAAAGACAGGGCCAGCAGTTTGGGCCTGGGCCCTCCGAGAGCCCTTTGTTAAGGAGTCTGGACAGAGAAAGAGGAAGAGAGGGAGGAAGAGACAAGGAATGCTGAGCCTGCCTATTGATTGTTGGGAGAAGAGGTGTCCAGGGTATAGTTGGGACGTCCCAGAGCGTCAATAAATTATATTTTGATTGGATAGCGATGGCAATTAAAGTGGAATAAAGGTGTTGCCGTGGGGATTATCATGGGCTCTATCTCTCAGTCACCCCCAGGGCCAAGGGCATGAGGTTAGAGGTCAGGGTCTATTTAAGAGACCCCTCAGATCCATCTTGACCAGGTCATTGGAGCTGCAATCAAATATCAACGAGGAAGCATGTCTGGGAGGAAGGAGGACATAAGTATTTGAGTCATCCCAGGCCTCATGAGGAGAGGAAGAAAAGTCTGTCTGTCTGTGTCTCTCTCCTCTCTCTTTCTCTCTCTTGGAGGAAGGGAGGGGAGATAGAGGCAGGCCCATGCGGGCCCAGGCCCACGGTGACCCAGCCTATTAATGAGCCAGTGGCCATTACCTCCCAGTTAGCCTGCTCTGCGCTCAGCCATTTGTCATAAATTGGGGCCTGTCACAGGAGGGCTGCCTGCGTGCGGTGTTGGCGGTGCGGTGTGAGGCGGTGTGGCGCGCCGTTAAGGGCTGAGGAGCCCCAGCAGTGGGAGCCTAAGCTGTTTTCCGTGAGCGAGCATCTTTAGCTCTCCGCGCTCCCAACTTGTCAAATAGGTTTCATTACCAGAGGAATATCAGTCTTGATAAAGGATCCAAACAAAGGATGCGCAGGGAGAGAACTCACTACGCTATCCACCGGGCCTCTGATAATGTTGTTTACGTCGGAGTAAAATGTTATCGCCGCAATTTGCGCACATGTAAATCTCCGCATGCAGGCATGGTGTCAGGCTATAGCTAGCGAAGGGCCATATTGCTATTGATTGGTTGAATGATAGAACCATTTCTTACCTGAGTCGGAGCAGCACCAGAGGCAGTAGCATGGAGGTGAGAAACAGAGAGAGAAGAGAGCAAAGGAGAAAGTCTGATTATTTGTGGCCTTGTACAGTATAAATATTTACTGGTAGCTATTGTCTGACACTGTAGGGCTGAAATACAGTTTTATACACCGAAATAGAGAAGAGCTGCCTAGTCGGAGTTTAAGAATGGGAAATTCAACAGTGAATGTTTATTTCCAGGGTGGATACCACACTTAGTCACGCTCGTTTGAAGAGAATGAATAATAAGTAGCTAGTAACTGACAGCGTGATTTAAAATACTATTTAATTATTTTGCCCCCTCTCAAGGCAGCGTTTCAGACAGAAACACAAACCTCACGTCAACGAAATACTGTATTTCCTGTTGCAACCAACCATCTCATGGTGAAGCGATGCGGTATGATTGATCATGTTGTGGTTGGGGAGTGTGTCAGTTTCTATAAGTAGGTCATAGCTGAAGTGTGTTAGCACATGTTTGCACAATGTTATGGTGGTGTGTTACACTGTGTGTTTGTTCTGAGTTTTACGAAATCGTAACATCATAGTAACTCGCACATGTATTCTTGCGTGTTTCGTCTGTGCGTGTGTGAATATGCACGCTCTTTCTCAGTGTGTATGCGAACAGACAGAAAGACAGAATGGGAGTTCCACCAGTCCCTGAGCCCCACTCCACCTCCCCTCTCCCCCTACCCTCACGCTCAGCTCTGTGCTGGGACAAAGCCACCAGCAGCCTCATTCAGAAGCCTCCCACCACCACACCAATATGCTTTAAACACGTACATATTCACTGGCATTCAGTGTGCACATAACCCCCATATACCACCAGTGCCATCTGCATTATCAGGAGTCAAGCTGTGCCTGGGTTTTCTTCCTCCTCCATACATACATTACAGAGCAGCCTGTGCAGTGCCAGATCCCTGTGCCTGCGTCCAAGGCAACCTACACTTGGCACGCGGAGATGGTGAAAAGTACAACTTGCCTCTTGATGCTCGCTAGCACCCTCTCCCACTAGTGAGAAGTGTTCCACATAATCTGAGATCAAAACTGTTTGTGTGCGGACTGAGTGTTAGTTTTAGTTCACTGCTGTTACGGAAAACACACATATAAAAGTCTTGTATGCTATAATATTGAAGGTATATGTTTGCAAAGTAGTTGCAAAGCACTAACCCTGACTAGAACATTAGTCATGCTCACTTGACATTCTTTGAACTTGATTGGTGTTTATAAGCGCATATGAGGAATTATTCATATTGCAGCTTATCCTATACCATACATTACTGCTGCATCTCTCTCTGAGGGCTGCTGGGCTTCAGCACCACCGGTTAGTGGACAGCTCCACAGGCTCTGTTGTGTAGTAACTCTCCCTTTACCATTTCCTCCAATTCAACATAACCCTGCATTCAACAAGCCTACTGTACTGTTGCCTCTCCAGGAAAACTTTACCTTAGAGACACTGGCCGGGCCCTGATCAAGTAATGCACTATATAGGGAAAAGGGTGCCAGCTTTGATCAAAAGTGCACTATATAGGTAACAGGGAGGTGCTTTGGACACTTACTAAACAGACGTGGACAGATTTCCCTTTCAGTTAAACCTGATGAGCTCTGGACCAGAGTATTTTGCTCTATGTCTCTGGAAAGCTGTTACCTAGGCAGTGATTCTAGCAGTACAGGAGCTTTGTGCCGGGAGGTGGGAATGTCGGCTGGGACCGGCGCTTTCAGGAGCCGATTTATAGTACAGGGAAGAAAGGGTTAACTTTCCATGCCCGGACTTCCCAGTCGACTGCTCTGGAGGACTTTAATGTGTAATTATTTAAAGGCCTTGTATTACAATCTGGAGAAGGAGAAGAGGAGCAGGTGGAGGGAAGGAGGGAGGAGAGTAGAGGAGGGAAGGACGGAGGGATGGAGGGAGGAGAGTAGAGGAGGGAAGGACGGAGGGATGGAGGGAGGAGAGTAGAGGAGGGAAGGACGGAGGGATGGAGGGAGGAGAGTAGAGGAGGGAAGGATGGGGGGATGGAGGGAGGAGAGTAGAGGAGGGAAGGATGGGGGGGATGGAGGGAGGAGAGTAGAGGAGGGAAGGATGGGGGGAAGGAGGGAGGAGAGTAGAGGAGGGAAGGACGGAGGGATGGAGGGAGGAGAGTAGAGGAGGGAAGGATGGAGGGATGGAGGGATGAGAGTAGAGGAGGGAAGGACGGAGGGATGGAGGGAGGAGAGTAGAGGAGGGAAGGACGGAGGGATGGAGGGAGGAGAGTAGAGGAGGGAAGGATGGAGGGATGGAGGGAGGAGAGTAGAGGAGGGAAGGACGGAGGGATGGAGGGAGGAGAGTAGAGGAGGGAAGGACGGAGGGATGGAGGGAGGAGAGTAGAGGAGGGAAGGATGGAGGGATGGAGGGATGAGAGTAGAGGAGGGAAGGACGGAGGGATGGAGGGAGGAGAGTAGAGGAGGGAAGGACGGAGGGATGGAGGGAGGAGAGTAGAGGAGGGAAGGATGGAGGGAAGGAGGGAGGAGAGTAGAGGAGGGAAGGACGGAGGGATGGAGGGAGGAGAGTAGAGGAGGGAAGGATGGAGGGAAGGAGGGAGATGAGTAGAGGAGGGAAGGATGGAGGGATGGAGGGATGAGAGTAGAGGAGGGAAGGACGGAGGGATGGAGGGAGGAGAGTAGAGGAGGGAAGGATGGAGGGATGGAGGGATGAGAGTAGAGGAGGGAAGGATGGAGGGATGGAGGGATGAGAGTAGAGGAGGGAAGGACGGAGGGATGGAGGTAGGAGAGTAGAGGAGGGAAGGATGGGGGGATGGAGGGAGGAGAGTAGAGGAGGGAAGGATGGAGGGATGAGAGTAGAGGAGGGAAGGACGGAGGGATGGAGGGAGGAGAGTAGAGGAGGGAAGGATGGGGGGATGGAGGGAGGAGAGTAGAGGAGGGAAGGATGGAGGGATGGAGGGAGGAGAGTAGAGGAGGGAAGGATGGGGGGATGGAGGGAGGAGAGTAGAGGAGGGAAGGATGGGGGGGATGGAGGGAGGAGAGTAGAGGAGGGAAGGATGGGGGATGGAGGGAGGAGAGTAGAGGAGGGAAGGATGGGGGGATGGAGGGAGGAGAGTAGAGGAGGGAAGGATGGGGGGAAGGAGGGAGGAGTAGAGGAGGGAAGGACGGAGGGATGGAGGGAGGAGAGTAGAGGAGGGGAAGGACAGAGGGATGGAGGGAGGAGAGTAGAGGAGGGGTGGAGGGAGGGATGGAGGGAGGAGAGTAGAGGAGGGAAGGATGGAGGGAGGAGAGTAGAGGAGGGGTGGAGGGAGGGATGGAGGGAGGAGAGTAGAGGAGGGAAGGACGGAGGGATGGAGGGAGGAGAGTAGAGGAGGGGTGGAGGGAGGGATGGAGGGAGGAGAGTAGAGGAGGGATGGAGGGAGGGATGGAGGGTGGAGAGTAGAGGAGGGAAGGATGGGGGGATGGAGGGAGGAGTAGAGGAGGGAAGGACGGAGGGATGGAGGGAGGAGAGTAGAGGAGGGATGGAGGGAGGGATGGAGGGAGGAGAGTAGAGGAGGGGTGGAGGGAGGGATGGAGGGAGGAGAGTAGAGGAGGGACGGAGGGAGGGATGGAGGGAGGGAGGAGAGTAGAGGAGGGGTGGAGGGGGGGATGGAGGGAGGAGAGTAGAGGAGGGGTGGAGGGAGGGATGGAGGGAGGGAGGAGAGTAGAGGAGGGATGGAGGGTGGAGAGTAGAGGAGGGGTGGAGGGAGGGATGGAGGGAGGGAGGAGAGTAGAGGAGGGATGGAGGGTGGAGAGTAGAGGAGGGGTGGAGGGAGGGATGGAGGGAGGAGAGTAGAGGAGGGATGGAGGGTGGAGAGTAGAGGAGGGGTAGAGGGAGGGATGGAGGGAGGGAGGAGAGTAGAGGAGGGGTGGAGGGAGGGATGGAGGGAGGAGAGTAGAGGAGGGGTGGAGGGAGGGATGGAGGGAGGAGAGTAGAGGAGGGAAGGACGGGGGATCTGTTCCTGCTGAGAGAGATTGAATCCTTTAATGTCAGTCCAATCCAGGGAGCAGTTAACGAGAGATATCTCAGCTATGTGGAGCGATTTCTGTGTTACCTCACTAGCTGTGCTACAGCATCTGCTCTGCACTACACTGACTGACTGGGGCTCAAGGGACTAGCCATGGGGATCTGCTAACTGGAGAAATCAGAGCTGAACCAACAACACACTGTACAGCACTGCACAGGCCTATGCCTCGCTCAGCACTGCAACACTGATGCAACAACCTGGAGCGAGTGTGCTCCAATGATGATAAACAAACAACCTTTTTGAGGGGGAGGGGAGAGAGGTGATGCTGGGCAAATAAGACTCAGGGGCTTTTTTTCACACCAGATAGTTTCGGTTTCTTTAAAATGGATGTTTGAAGTTGGGGCTCGGCTCAACAAGAGTTGTTTGAAGAGTGATGTGTGTGTGTGTGTGTGTGTGTGTGTGTGTGTGTGTGTGTGTGTGTGTGTGTGTGTGTGTGTGTGTGTGAGAGAGAGAGAGAGAGAGAGAGAGAGACCTTCACGGTGCTACATACTGTAATACTAAATAGAGAGAGCTGTTAAACTTAGCAATGCAAATAAATGATCACCAAAAAATGGTGTTGGTGTTGTCATTAGGTTACAATAGTACAAGGGCCATTACTTCCCACTCAGTAAGGTCGATGAGGACACAGAGTTTAGTTTTTCCGCTATCATTCAACCCCTCCCCAATCCCCTGGATAAATCACACACACACACACACACACACACACACACACACACACACACACACACACACACACCACACACACACACACACACACACACACACCTCTGACACTTTAATCAGAGAATGGTGTGCTCTGGGTTCAGACAAAGCCCAATCACTCCTGTGATCATTTGGCCTCTCCTTCAATCAGCAGCACAGTAATTGCATCAGTCACAATCTCCATTTCATCCTTCATCTCTCTGTCAGGACCCGGGCAGGAAGAAAGAGAATCTCTGGCCAAAGGACACGCCGAAGAGATGCCTGTTATTAAACTAGACAACCTGCAAATTAAGGAGGGAACGGAGAATACAACTAATTGTTGTCATTTTAATCAGGCCTTTTCAAGCCCTTCCCTTAGATACAGTTTAACAACAAAGATCTTTAACTTTTTACTACGCGTCAGCATAATTGTATCACGTGGGAAAAATTCCATTCAATAAAAAGGGGCCATTTAATCCTTCAACTATAATATGAGTAACTCGGCAAAAATGGATCTAAGGGAGCGATCTGTCAAAATAAGCCCCTGTTTAGCACTATTAATGTCCTGCGTACACGCAGAAGGAAACTGAGAGGAGACCACGCCGTAATTTAGGATTTCTCCCCTAATCCCACTTTGACGCACGGCAAAATTAGACATAGAAACGTTTTGCATGTGCCGTAACGCGTGTCATGTAAGTGAAATTAGGCTCTGAATGATTCATGGGACATTGAAAATGTTCATGGGGAATACAGTGAGTGAGAGGCACTATATTCCATATTAAAGAGCAGGACAGGGCACAGGATAGGGCCCGCTCTGGAACAGGTGAATCCCACACCTGCTCCTCAGTAGGAAATGACTCGGAGCACATTCATCAACGCAGAGCACGAGAAATATGAAGACACATCAAGAAGAGCTAAAGTGCATCCTAATACTTTGGACGGAAATGGAACCGATTCAGGCGTGGTGCATTGTGGTTTAACATCTCCTAGACACATTGGCAGTACATCTCCTCTTGCACTCACACACAGTTATACTCCCGAGTGGTGCAGTGGTGTAAGGCACTGCATCTCAGTGCTAAGAGATGTCACTACAGTCCCTGGTTCAAATCCAGGCTGTATCACATCTGGCTGTGATTGGGAGTCCCGTAGGGCGGTGCACAATTGGCCCAACATCGCCAGGGTTTGGCCAGGGTAGGCAGTCATTGTAAATAAGATTTTTTTCTTAACTGACTTGCCTAGTTAAATAAAGGTTTAATTAAATATATATATATATATATACTACTGTTCAAAAGTTTGGGGTCACTTAGAAATTTCCTTGTTTTCCAAAGAAAAGCAAATGTTTTGTCCAGTAAAATAACATAAAATGGATCTGAAATACAGTGTAGATATTGTTAATGTTGTAAATGACTATTGTAGCTGGAAATGGCAGATTTTTTATGGAATATCTACATAGGTGTACAGAGGCCCATTATCAGCAACCATCACTCCTGTGTTCCAATGGCACGTTGTGTTAACTAATCCAAGTTTATAATTTTAAAAGGCTAATTGATCATTAGAAAACCCTTTTGAAATATTGTTAGCACAGCTGAAAACTGTTGTACTAATTAAAGAAGACTAGTTGAGTATCTGGAGTATCAGCATTTTGGGTAGAATGGCTAGAAACAAAGAACTTTCTTCTGAAACTCGTCAGTCTATTCTTGTTCTGAGAAATGAAGGCTATTCCACACGACAAATTGCCACAAACGGAAGATCTGGTACAATGCTGTGTACTACTCCCTTCACAGAACAGCACAAACTGTCTCTAACCAGAATAGAAAGAGGAGTGGGAGGCCCCGGTGCACAACTGAGCAAGTCCTCAACTGGCAGCTTCATTAAATAGTACCCGTAAAACACTCAACAGTGAAGAGGCGACTCTGGGATGCTGGCCTTCTAGGCAGAGGTCCTCTGTCCAGTGTCTGTGTTCTACAGATGCACTACAATACTTAATGCAGCTGGTGGCAACACCAGATACTGTTACTTTTTATTTTGACTCCCCCTTTGTTCAAGGACACATTATTCCATTTCTGTTAGTCACATGTTTGTGTAACTTGTTCAGTTTATGTCTCAGTTGTTGAATCTTGTTATGGTCATACAAATATTTACACATGTTAAGTTTGCTGAAAATAAACGCAGTCGACAGTGAGAGGGCGTTTCTTTTTTGCTGAGTTTGTATTCAGAGGCTATATCCATACACACACGCAGAGCACACACTCCTCTCCCGTCCATATCTAATGGATCCATGTGGGGCAGCAGAGATAAAAGCAGACAGAAGGATCAATTTAGTTGATCTATGAAAGATATTAGTAATGACATTTATGAATATTTTATGGAACGTAGAGAATGTCATCATACATTTTTATCTAGGGAAATGAGGCAGGAATATAAAACAAACAGTATTAAACTTTGAACATGGCCCCCCCCCATGTCAAAGGAATTGTGCCCAAGAAGAAAAAGAGACAGGGGGGAGAGCACTTTGTCATCCCCTGGCTGAGGAAGTGGAGAAGTCCACCGTAATTAGCATTGAACAGCAACAGCACACAGACAGAGTGGGGACTCCCAGAAAGTCACTGCCATCAATATGTTTATCTGCATATTGATCGGTCCCCACAGGCCGTGTTCTGCTGATTGTCGTGCATTAAACTAAAAGCCAGCAAAATGATTCACATGCATTATGTGAGGCCCGTCATTAACATGGTGCATTTACAAGGGTTTCATTTGGCTGGGTGCGACTGGAGACTCTGTATCCTTCTACCTCAGGACAAGATCCACTCCAAATGGAGACAGGGGAGACATGAAACACCAGCCTCATCACACTCTCCTAGTCTCGCAGTGTTGTCTCATTCCACTGCCATATTCTCTATTGCTGCAAAGTTCCCTAGTTCTCTTGGAACGCTAGAAAGCTAGCGTAGTGCTGCTTTGTTCTCTCTCTGTTTTTACATAATAGCCAGTGAACTTGGGTTTTCCCCGGTGTATTCATCTCATGACAGGTGAGGGCTATGAAAGGCCAGCTGAACCCTGCACAGATGGCCTGACAAAAATAGAAATGAAGAGATACGCTCCTTTTCAAAGGGTTGGCGCTCAGATATCGGCGCATGCAGATGTAGGTCTAACGGCTGACATCTTTACATAACATTTAAATATGTCCTTTCATACAGGGCGACAGGTAGCCTAGCGGTTAGAGCGTTGGGCCAGTAGCCGAAAGATTGTTGGTTCAAGTACCTGAGCCGACAAGGTAAAAATGCTTTTTATGTGCCCTCAAGCAAGGCACTTAACCCTAATTTGCTCCATTGGTACCCTACTACTATGGCTGACCCTGTAAAACAACACATTTCACTGCACCTATCCGGGGTATGTGACAATAAAACATTTTTGCTACACTTTCTACAGAATTTCATTTAAAAGAGGCTGTATTTTCCTGCATCTTTTGTGCTGATCCTGTTCTGCATATAGGACAGGGAAGGCGTGAAAAAATATCTGGATACAATGTTCGAGCCATTTAGAAGTCAAAGAGTCCTCTCTGACCTGTCTTTTACAGTTGATTTAATGCCATGGATTGATGTCAAGCACGTGTGCTGCAAAGGTACACGCCCATTGCTGTCACATACACAACTTACCATACTTTTGAATGTGTGAGGGGTTCCGTGTCTCGGCTACACTTGACACTATGACCTCTGGACGCCAAATTACCATCAACACCACCAGACTACGAGTTTAGGGTTGGCGTCTCCCACTGTCAGCGAAAGTGGCCATCATGGGAGGGGAGCGAGGCAGGGGTGTTAACAAGCGTGGAGGGGAGGGAACTTCGTATTCAAATGGCACCTGTTGCCAATGTGCAAATGCAAGCTGGGGGAATAATTACAGTGATTTGCAGGAGGAGACGAGTGTGGGGGTAATTGCAGTGTCTTGCCAGAGCAGGGGAGAGGAGAGAACGAGGTGCTGCAATCTCATCCCTCAGAGGGAGCTCTGGCAAACCGCACGGATACAGGCCATGCTTCCTGGCTGCCACCACATCAAAGGGCCACAGCACAAGACACCCACCGTAATTAACTCCCTGTTGCCATGGCAACACCTAGCCAAGTGATAGTGCCGCTGACAGAGGCCCACTGTTGGCCTTCTCTTCTTATTAGCCGCAGAGAGAAGAAGCACAAACATTAGGAATCATAATCAGAGAAACCTAATGGGTCTGATGTCCAGGTGTCTGGCAGTAAACACACCGCCTGGCATCCCCCCCCCCCCAGGTGTCTGGCAGTAAACACACCGCCTGGCATCCCCCCCCCCCCCAGGTGTCTGGCAGTAAACACACCGCCTGGCATCCCCCCCCCCCCCCAGGTGTCTGGCAGTAAACCCACCGCCTGGCATCCCCCCCCCCCCCAGGTGTCTGGCAGTAAACACACCGCCTGGCATCCCCCCCCCCCAGGTGTCTGGCAGTAAACCACCGCCTGGCATCCCCCCCCCCCCAGGTGGTCTGGCAGTAAACACACCGCCTGGCATCCCCCCCCCCCCCCAGGTGTCTGGCAGTAAACACACCGCCTGGCATCCCCCCCCCCCCAGGTGTCTGGCAGTAAACACACCGCCTGGCATCCCCCCCCCCCCCAGGTGTCTGGCAGTAAACACACCGCCTGGCATCCCCCCCCCCAGGTGTCTGGCAGTAAACACACCGCCTGGCATCCCCCCCCACCCAGGTGTCTGGCAGTAAACACACCGCCTGGCATCCCCCCCCCCCCCAGGTGTCTGGCAGTAAACACACCGCCTGGCATCCCCCCCCCCCCCCAGGTGTCTGGCAGTAAACACACCGCCTGGCACCCCCCCCCCCCCCAGGTGTCTGGCAGTAAACACACCGCCTGGCATCCCCCCCCCCCCCCAGGTGTCTGGCAGTAAACACACCGCCTGGCATCCCCCCCCCCCCCAGGTGTCTGGCAGTAAACACACCGCCTGGCATCCCCCCCCCCCCCCCCCCAGGTGTCTGGCAGTAAACACACCGCCTGGCATCCCCCCCCCGATCTTCTTCTTATGAATCGCCTTTAATAAAAAACACTACCCTGCCTCCCCTCACTCACTTAGCTCTGCTGTCTTGCCATCACTTCAGCCATTACAAATGATGTTATTTAGTAAACGTCTGAGCCGACACCCTCAGGGGAGAGCTTGATGGAGAGAATGTATAATATCACATCACGCATTAGCGCGAGGTAAAGCGTCAATGATTGGTGTTAAGGTTTTCATTACACAAAATGAGTAATTGCTTGTCATTTAGAGCTGGCATATCCCACAATCGTCCTCACTTCTGTGCCATCAATCAAGCGTTTAACTGCTGACGACCAGGCCCACATTTAAAGCAGCGGGCGCCACAATGCACGGGGGAAACATTGTTTGCTTCGTTACTCCAAGTAGCTCCACTCGTGTGGGTGGAAGGAGGGGAGGAAATGGGAGTGGATGTGGTCTTGCTTTCCTGAGCAGCACTTCATTCTCCAGTCCATAACGTGTCATCCAACGCTCTAATGTAGCTCACAAAGCATATAGGGGCCCAGACAATAAACTCTATATTAGACTCATATTGTACCATCCGTATCCTTGAGTGTGTGAGAGACACACACACACACACACACACACACACACACACACACACACACACACACACACACACACAAAGGCAGATGCTTGACTCAAGCTTAAAATTGTAGAAGATTCTTGGTCGACTGTAAACTAGGACAATTCCATGTCCCTACATAGCTCCAGTTCCATAAGGCCTACTCCTGACTGTGCTGCTGAATAGCTGGAGTGGTGTCATTACATTTGTCTGTGGCTGCACAGGTCACCAGTCTCTGAGCTCCGGTGAGTTATTGGCCCTCCTACTCTGCTCATGACCATGAGGGCATTGGAAACAGCGAATCGGCACAAAAACCCCCACTCATCTCCACCTATCTGTGGGATGGGATGGCGGAGGGAGGGTGGGATAGGAGATGGAGGTGGTGAAGGGGGGGTACCAGAGCGCCAGTCAAGCAAATGATTTGCTCAGTAAAGTAAAAGTGGAACAACAGTAAAAAGCCCATCCAGGGCAGAGCCCATCCCTCTCCAACCAAATCTCCTGCTTGGTTTGACAGTAATGGAGCTCCATGTTCAAGGAGAGAGAGCTACTAATGTACTGTTACTGGGATGGAATGGCAATAAAGCCTGGAATAATTGGAAATACTGCAAGGAGATGTATGGATCATGATGACGAAATAGTGGTGAAATGGTCTAGTGGAGAGCTTAAAATACATTTATATACTTTTTAGGAAATGTTAAATAATTGATGTATGTACTGTAACTACAAATAAGTCTAAAATAATATTTGATATTATTATATTGATGAATTTGGATAAATCTGATCACAAGAGCTAGTCTCACAACGTGTGCATCCGTGGCAGCCCAGTTTGTTTACCGATGCTGCACCAACATGTACCGGGATTTCTGAAACCTTAATATCCTGCTGGAAGACTGGCAGGGTGTGGGGGCCAAGGAGCAGCCGGAGCCCCAGGTCCAGAGTAAACAGTGTGGCCAGAGCAGGGAGCAGGGTGAGATGAGAGGAGCCTGAGAGGAGAGGAGAGCCAGATCAATAGCTTCATGGAATTAACCTGGCTTTGAAACATGCCTGCCAATCATATTTACTGAGGGCTGTTTGCCATGGAGCGCTGCTCAATATTTAAAGGCCAGCCGCACTGCGAAGGAATCTGATTGGTTCTTTAACACGGCGGCAGCTGTCCGAGGTCATTTACCTCTGAAGGAATAGAAATGAGAAAAAGGAGCCCTTGTTAAAGTTGGACTGAGTCTGGAGGGGCACCGCTTTCTTTTTCACTTTCTTTCTGTTTGTTTCATTTTTTTCTAGATCCTTTTTTAGCCCGCGGAAAGATTTAGGCAGAATTAAAAATGTAATTTAAACCATATAGTACTGGTGTAAATCACAATATATTCATCAAGGGTTGTTGGAATCTCGGAAGCCCTTTCTTCATGCCGTTCTACCAAACCCATAAAGTCCAGTTCAGATCTGAAACAGCCAGCTAGGCACTTAGACTTTCATACTTACGTCAACGCTATTGTTCTGTCTTTAATGGGGTACAGAGAGTTCCTATAAACTACAGGCCTATAATGGGCTCCCAGTACCTCACTGCAGTACCAAAGATACACCTAACACCTGTCCAGAAACAACCCCTAGACATACCCTCCACTCACTTGGGTAGATCTGAAAGAATTTGATAGAAATGTAGGTACAAGCAATGAGCAATAGTTGCTCCACTGCAATATTGTAGTTGCTCAACCAGGGAATGTTCTTTATAAGGCTTACACCTATTCAGTCCTCACACATACACGTTTCTAGTGGGTAGGGCCTAGGGCAGGGCTATTCAACTATATTCTTAAGGGGGCCAGATTTGAAAAATGTATTTACAGGGAGGCCAGACATTTTCTACATGGGACTACCGTTATAACAAACAATGCACAAACACAATTATAATCTTATGAAGCGCATTAATTCAAATTAAATGTTGCTAAAAGTTCATTTTAAGTCCATTAAGGTTAGCCTAATTATGTGCATCAAATTGTTTAAATAATGGAACATGTGTACTTATAAAACAGTTGACCCGCATCACATTCATTCATTTCTACTTTCCTGTCCATTTTACATACATAGCTTCATCTTTTGTTTTTATCTACACATAGGACATCTTTTATGCTTGGCATATCTCAGTATTCTGTTCTGTTTTCTATTTCTTTATCATTTTCCCTTTTTTTACACATAGAAACCTATTATGCATGGCATATCTCAGTTGACTAGTTTTAATGGAGAAGTCTCTGCACCACCTCCGTGGGGACTTAAACTGATCAAATCTCATTGCAAAGTTAGATTTCATTTTATCTCAAAACTCTGACATCACGGGAGTGATCTGTACTGATGATGGCTGAATAAAATTGCGGCAGTGTAGGGAAATGGAACGTTTTGTTTGGCCTCAAATCAGAGGGGAAAATACTTGTATTTTGAATTTAAGTCTGTTTTTCAATCATGTGAATAACGGTTTTATCCCTCCCCTGTATTCCCAAATTAACTCCATTCAATTGATTGAAGATTTCACCAAAAAACAAAAAACATCTGATATGAACTCGTCATCAAGCATTTTCTCTAGCACAGGGGGTTGGTGGCACCTTAATTGGGGAGGACGGACTCGTGGTAATGACTGGAGTGGAATCAGTGGAATGGTATCAAATACATCAAACACATGGTTTCCAGACATTATTATGAACCGTTCTCCCCTCAGCTGCCTCCACTGTTCTCTAGATATATGTTGGCTTTCTTGTAGCGGCAATTGCGGAGAAAAGCAACCATCTCCTCCCTAAACGCACATAGGTTGCTCTCTTGAGAGCATTATTACCCTTGCTTGGCCACCGAACATCATTATGTAAAAGTAGATAATGATGCTCAGCAGACTCCGAAACAAGCGATGCTGCAGGCTAGATGTTGATCGGATAAACTTTATGATAGCCATAACTGAATCCGTAGTGTTTTTTTTAACTCACCTCTGGTGTATCAGACAGTGTAGTGATCTCATCTGCAGTGAAAGAGCCGATAGGCGGGAAGACAGACCCTGTACCCCTGTTAGTAGCTCTGATTGGCTGTAACTGTTATGTTGGGTGATATTGATTGACAGCAATTAATGGGTTGGACTACAAGAAAACAGAATCTCCCATTGGAGAATATTGAACGAGGGCTCCTTTTGCGGGATTTTTTAAATTCATGTTCAGAATTTATCAAAGGGTCTTCTAAATTGATAAACAGGCTGAATCTGGCCCGCGGGCCGCCTGTTGAATAGCCCTGGCCTAGGAGTTAATTTTGGAGGCCCTATTGGGTCCAGTCAGTGACGGGCCTCCAAAATCTAGTCAGTAAGCCCACCACAGTGTGAAATCCATGCAGACCCCAACACCCTCCACTGTGACCAGCTCGATATGTGTCTTCTCTATGGGTGAAGGGCCACCGCCTTTAGACCCACGAACACGGGATGACAAGGGCCTAACGAGGGGAGTTAAATGGCCCCTGAGCCCCAACCGTACGGAGCCAGGACAGATCTGGAGAGCCCTGCCGCACGGCCCCTCTCTGCCCCAGCTGACTGGCCACCAGGCTAGCCAAGTGGGCACGGCACACACAAATAGCCAAGCTCACCATGGGGATGGCATGCACCGAACGCGATTAAGGACATGGAACAGATGCCCACCTGCTCCTCCTAAACCTAGCTGTGCCAGGGTGCCCAGGGTCACTCTGGGGTGTCTTAATACGCTGTTTCCATCTGTCGCCTGGAAAGTGAAGGGCAGAGAAGTCCAAGTATATAGACATTTCCCTCTCTAAACTCAGCCCACCACCCCATCCTCCTCCTGCCCCGTTCCATCCGTCAGCTCCGGGAGAAAATTGATGGAATAACACAATGTCTGCCTCTTCCTTTTGAGTCCTCACATCGACTGAGCAGATCCCTGACTTTCAGCTGACAAACTAGTATTGTACATTAGCACAATGAAGGAACGAGGGGCGAGAAAAGACGACAAAGCTACTCAGCATGTCTCCTTTGATTCGCCTCAATCTTTCTCATTTATCAAAAACAGGGCTGTCTGGAAATGTTTGTATTTGCACACAACCTAAACAGCAGACAGGAAAAAGGCTGGTCATCAGCGGAGTGAGTCGTGTTGACACATGGAATAATACATTGATAAATACATATATTTCAACCCATGTCCATCAAACGAACGGCAGTGAGATTACTTCTGTAGTGCTAAATGATTATTATCAGCACAAAGGCTCTCTTTATTTTGATTGCCTTGTAAATAAACTTGCTTGTCATTACTTTTCATGGCAATTACACGGTGCCTAATGGCAGCGCTTAATTAGCACACACTCTGCAGGAAAGAGAGAGACCGAGGAAAGAAAAGAGAAAATGTGGGGACGAGGGAGGCAGCACATTTTCTGTCTAATTATACAGGCGACATGTTTTTCGCAGGGGGGCTCACAATGCTGGGCGGGCGGCGGTCGCCCCTCCCTGACAACGGACCACTCAGCGGGGGTGACCCGGACCTCCTAACAGCACTTCAGCAGCTGGAGGACAGGAAACAGCAGAATACCGCATGAGGCACGACCCGAGAGGAGGAGACTGCTCCTCATCCACCCCTCCACTCACACCCCCACTCAGTCATCTCAGCCAAACACAGCTACTGATGGATTTATTTGTTCACCACCGATCAACATTATATTCTATATCTTCTTGTCTCGCTTTGTGTTTCTCGTGCTACAATCACACTGTTTTGATGTCCCTATCTCCCCGGTCTTTCCCTGCCCGCCCTTAAAGGCCCTGTGCAGTAAAACACGTGATTTGCCTGTGTTTTATATATATTTCTACACTACACTATACACTTGAAGTCGGAAGTTTACATACACCTTAGCCAAATACATTTAAACTCAGTTTATCACAATTCCTGACATTTAATCCTAGTAAAAATTCCCTGTTTTAGGTCAGTTAGCATCACCATTTTATTTTAAGAATGTGAAATGTCAGAATAATAGTAGAGAGAATTATTTATTTCAGCTTTTATTTCTTTCATCCCACTTACCCAGTGGGTCAGAAGTTTACATACACTCAGTTAGTATTTGGTAGCAATGCCTTTAAATTGTTTAACTTGGGTTAAACGTTTCAGGTAGCCTTCCACAAGCTTCCCACAATAAGTTGGGTGAATTTTGGCCCATTCCTCCTGACAGAGCTGGTGAAACTGAGTCAGGTTTGTAGGCCTCCTTGCTCGCACACACTTTTTCAGTTCTACCCACACATTTTCTATAGGATTGAGGTCAGGGCTTTGTGATGGCCACTCCAGTACCTTGACTTTGTTGTCTTTAAGCCATTTTGCCACAACTTTGGAAGTATGCTTGGGGTCATTGTCCATTTGGAAGACCCATTTGCGACCAAGCTTTAACTTCCTGACTGATGTCTTGAGATGTTGCTTCAATATATCCATATCATTTTCCTTCCTCTTGATTCCATCCATTTTGTGCACCAGTCCCTCCTGCAGCAAAGCACCCCCACAACATGATGCTGCCACCCCCGTGCTTCACGGTTGGGATGGTGTTCTTCGGCTTGCAAGCATCCCCCTTTTTCCTCCAAACATAACAATGGTCATTATGGCCAAACAGTTCTATTTTTGTTTCATCAGACCAGAGGACATTTCTCCAAAAAAGTATGATCTTTGTCCCCATGTGCAGTTGCAAACTGTAGTCTGTCTTTTTTATGGCAGTTTTGGAACAGTGGCTTCTTCCTTGCTGAGCGGCCTTTCAGGTTATGTCGATATAGGACTCGTTTTACTGTGCATATAGATACTTTTGTACCTGTTTCCTCCAGCATCTTCACAAGGTCCTTTGCTGTTGTTCTGGGATTGATCTGCACTTTTCGCACCAAAGCACGTTAATCTCTAGGAGACAGATCGCGTCTACTTCCTGAGCAGTATGATGGCTGCGTGGTCCCATAGTGTTTATACTTGCGTACTATTGTTTGTACAGATGAACGTGGTACCTTCAGGCATTTAGAAATTTCTCCCAAGGATGAACCAGACTTGTGGAGGTCTACAATTCTTGGCATGATTTTCCCATGATGTTAAGCAAAGAGGCACTGAGTTTGAAGGTAGACCTTGAAATACGTCCACAGATACACCTCCAATTGACTCAAATAATGTTAATTAGCCTATCAGAAGCTTCTAAAGCCATGACATCATTTTCTGGAATTTTCCAAGCTGTTTAAAGGCACAGTCAACTTAGTGTATGTAAACGTCTGACCCACTGGAATTGTGATACAGTGAATTATAAGTGAAATAATCTGTCTGTAAACAATTGTTGGAAAAATGTATTGTGTCATGCACAAAGTAGATGTCCTAAACGACTTGCCAAAACTATAGTTTGTTAACTAGAAATTTGTGGATGGTTGAAAAACAAGTTTTAATTATTCCAACCTAAGTGTATGTAAACTTCCGACTTCAACTGTATATATTTCTACACTAATATTGTGAAATTGTGAAAATTATAATAATGGCCTTTTTAGTGTAAAAGCTGATTGAAAAGGCCGCCTGAAATTCACAGCCTGTTTTGGTGGGATGGAGTTTTGGCCTGCCTGGTGACGTCAGCAGACGGTTCATTAGTTAATAGACCAATAAGAGATTTCCAAACCTCTGCCAATAACAGCTATTTTTCAGTTTTCTTCACTCCCAGACAGTCCTAACTAAATTCTTGCTTTAAAATTGCTCTTTGCTAAAAAGCATTTGTATCTTTGACCATTTTAATTGAAAACAATCACAGTAAGGGAATTGTTACTCAGAAATGATTCGACATGGGAAAAAGGGCTGCATTGGACCTTTAAAGAACCATAAAAAGTAGTCTGCTTTTACAAAAAGTTAATAAAAGTGATCGTGCCTCTGCCACTGCTGTCGTGGCAGTGGTTCACATGAGAATACAAGGTGAACATCATGTAGCAGATTGCCAGGACTACTCTCTATCATCATAAAAAGACATGATGCTCCTTGACAGAATGCTCTTTGGAATGGGAAGGAATACCCCACTATTACTAGGAGGAGATGTTCTAGCCATGGGAACAGCTCTCCGCATATGGCATTGCTATGTACTGGAAGAGCTAGTCTAGTATTTGCAAATCACATTCTTCAAGCACCCTTATTTACTCAGAGTCAATGGAGGGGCATTAAAAAGCCACCAAACAGCTGCGACCATCACCTTTTAGTAAGGGCTCTGCTCGGATACGCTAAAGAAAGCGTGGAAGAAGTTATAGAGGAAGGGAAAAACACCGCAACTATGTCCAAACTGGCAAGGCTATTCAGATATTACAGGCCATTACAGGATGTTAAAAATGTTCCTTCAGCGCACACGGTGGTGGTTGTGTTATCGGCCCGGACCCATCTGACGTGCTGGGCATGTGATTACAGCCATGTTAAGGGCTGAGAGGGAGAAAGATCTGTACGCTGCGAGATTACAGACTGGACATTTACAGAAAGGGAGGGAGGGTGGGGGGATTGGGAGGAAAGGGGAAAGGGGTGGTTGGGGTGGCTGTGAGTTTAGTATAAGAAAACTGCCAGCATAATCGTGTTTCCCTTATCCTAGCCTGCATCAGCCTCATTTTTGCGACAGTTTGGGTCTTATCTGCTGCCATTCTATCCCTATCCGGTCCAATCAAATTTGCTCCGGCTAGGGGGATTGGCAGGGAAGGGAGGGATACAGGACTGATAAGAGCAAAACTTGTAGTTTTTATTTTATGTGAGGTTTTTTTTCTAATTTGAAATTACCGGTTTGCTTGAAACGCTTATCTCCCTGGCATAAGCGGGTTGTCATGCTGTGGAGGCAGGCTGGACGGTCGGGGCCAGGGTGGGCTGGGCTGGTGGGAAGGGCAGAATGTGTTGCTGCTGAGCTCCACTTAATCACAATGATGCCTGCTCTCCATTAATAGTAATCATATGATGTATCAGTCTGCTATAGGAGAGCTCAGCTGCAGTACTATACTGCAGACCCACCTCTATGCATACACACATATACAGTATATATACGCATACACACACACACACACAGTGAAGTCGGAAGTTTACATACACTTAGGTTGGAGACATTAAGACTTGTTTTTCAACCACTCCACACATTTCTTGTCAACAAACTATAGTTTTGGCATGTCGGTTAGGACATCTACTTTGTGCATGACACTAGTCATTTTTTACAGACAGATTATTTCACTTATAATTCACTGTATCACAATTCCAGTGGGTCAGAAGTTTAGACACTAAATTGACTGTGACTTCAAACAGCTTGGAAAATTCCAGAAAATGATGTCATGGCTTTAGAAACTTCTGATAGGCTAATTGACATCATTTGAGTCAATTGGAGGTGTATCTGTGGATGTATTTCAAGGCCTACCTTCAAACTCAGTGCCTCCTTGCTTGACATCATGGGAAAATCAAAAGAAATCAGCCAAGACCTCAGAAAAAAAATTGTAGACCTCCACAAGTCTGGTTCATCCTTGGGAGCAATTTCCAAACGCCTGAAGGTACCACGTTCATCTGTACAAACAATAGTACGCAGGTATAAACACCATGGGACCACGCAGCCATCATACCGCTCAGGAAGGAGACGCGTTCTGTCTCCTAGAGTTTAACGTACTTTGGTGCGAAAGTGCAAATCAATCCCAGAACAACTGCAAAGGACCTTTTGAAGATGTTGGAGGAAACAGGTACAAAAGTATCTATATCCACAGTAAAACAAGTCCTATATCCACACAACCTGAAAGGCCGCTCAGCAAGGAAGAAGCCACTGCTCCAAAACCTCCATAAAAAAGCCAGACTATGGTTTGCAACTGCACATGGGGACAAATATTGTACTTTTTGGAGAAATGTCCTCTGGTCTGCTGAAACAAAAATAGAACTCATTGGCCAAAATGACCATCGTTATATTTGGAGGAAAAAGGGGGACGCTTGCAAGCCGAAGAACACCATCCCAAACGTGAAGGATGGGGGTGGCAGCATCATGTTTTGGGGGTGCTTTGCTGCAGGAGGGACTGGTGCACTTAACAAAATAGATGGCATCATGAGGAAAGAAAATTATGTGGATATATTGAAGCAACATATAACATCAGTCAGGAAGTTAAAGCTTGGTCGCAAATGGGTCTTCCAAATCGACAATAACCCCAAGAATACTTCCAAAGTTGTGACAAAATGGCTTAAAGACAACAAAGTCAAGGTATTGGAGTGGTCATCACAAAGCCCTGACCTCAATCTCATAGAAAATTTGTGGGCAGAACTGAAAAAGCATGTGCGAGCAAGGAGGCCTACAAACCTGACTCAGTTACACCAGCTCTGCCAGGAGGAACGGGCAAAAATTCTCCCAACTTATTGTGGGAAGCTTGTGGAAGGCTACCTGAAACGTTTGACCCATATTAAACAATTTAAAGGCAATGCTACCAAATTTTAATTGAGTGTATGCAAACTTCTGACCCACTGGGAATGTGATCAAGTAAATAAAAGCTGAAATAAATCATTCTCTCTACTAGTATTCTGACATTTCACATTCTTAAAATAAAGGGGTGATCCTAACTGACCTAAAACAGGGAATTTTTACTAGGATTAAATGTCAGGAATTGTGAAAAACTGAGTTTAAATGTATTTGGCCAAGGTGTATGTAAACTTCTGACTTCAACTGTATATATATATACACATATGCACAAACACGGACACACATACACATACTGACATACACACAAAGAAATGCACAAACACACACAATCACACTTACTGTTACGTGTAAACACACAGACTTACAAGCACACACATACACACAACCTTGGACCCCAGCTCTCTCTCCTTCCCTGTCTAACACACCTAAGTACTATTGTGTAACAGGAGCCAGTCTGCAGGCTTTCATATCTGCAGTGAATGCCGCTGGAGTTCCCATTTTATGCGAATTCATCTCTGCCCCATGAAAAAAGCTGTCACCGCCAAGCCTCAAAATATCCGTTGCCATTTACCTAGCATTAGTCATGCATTTCTGTGAAGAATAGGTTTGAAAAGCACACATGGCCATGCAAATGTATGTGTGTATATCACATTTGGTATAAAAAGAATGTATGTAGTTCTGTGCATGTGAGAGAACTTGTGTGTATGTGCATTTAAGGTGTGTGTGTGTAGGGGCGGGTTTGTATGTTCCCTCTCCAACAAACACAGCAAGCAATCCCGTGCTCATTGGTTGGGTAAATAATTCCTTTGAAAATAAATAAAAAAAATCCCTTTGAAAGCAAAATTGAATAAGCACACATTATTAAATCCTCAACTTATGGAAAGAGCTTCGGGGCATGGAGATGGGCTCGCATTTTACAGTTATATTTTCATAAAGAATCAATGAAAAAAATACATCTGCATTGGCCTTGAAAACTGAGACTTTTCTCAACTCTCCATGTAAAGTTATAAACTCAGCAAAAAAAGAAACGTCCCTTTTTCAGGACCCTGTCTTTCAAAGATAATTTGTAAAAATCTAAATAACTTCACAGATCTTCATTGTAAAGAGTTTAAACACTGTTTCCCATGCTTGTTCAATGAACCATAAACAATTAATGAACATGCATCGTCATTAAGACACTAACAGTTTACAGACGGTAGGCAATTAAGGTCACAGTTATGAAAACTTAGGACACTAAAGAGGCCTTTCTACTGATTCTGAAATACACAAAAAGGAAGATGCCCAAGGTCCCTGCTCATCTGCGTGAACGTGCCTTAGGCATTCTGCAAGGAGGCATGAGGACTGCAGATGTGGCCAGTGAAATATACTGCAATGTCCGTACTGTGAGACACCTAAGACAGCGCTACAGGGAGACAGGACGGACAGCTGATCATCCTCGCAGTGGCAGACCACGTGTAACAACACCTGCACAGGATCGGTACATCCGAACATCACACCTGCGGGACAACAACTGCTCGAGTTACACAAGGAACGCACAATCCCTTCATCAGTGCTCAGACTGTCCGCAATAGGCTGAGAGAGGCTGGACTGAGGGCTTGTAGGCCTGTTGTATGGCAGGTCCTCACCAGATATCACCGGCAACAATGTCACCTATGGTCGCTGAACCAGACAGGACTGGCAAAAAGTGCTCTTCACTGAAGAGTTGCGGTTCTGTCTCACCGGGGTGATGGTCGGATTCGCGTTTATCATCGAAGGAATGAGCGTTACACCGAGGCCTGTACTCTGGAGCGGGATCGATTTGGAGGTGGAGGGTCCGTCATGGTCTGGGGTGGTGTGTCACAGCATCATCGGACTGAGCTTGCTGCCATTGCAGGCAATCTCAACGCTGTGCGTTACAGGGAAGACATCCTCCTCCCTCATGTGTTACCCTTCCTGCAGGCTCATCCTGACATGACCCTCCAGCATGACAAGGCCACCAGCCATACTGCTCGTTCTGTGCGTGATTTCCTGCAAGACAGGAATGTCAGTGTTCTGCCATGGCCAGCGAAGAGCCCAGATCTCAATCCCATTGAGCACATCTGGGACCTGTTGGATTGAAGTGTGAGGGCTAGGGCCATTCCCCCCAGAATCTTCCGGGAACTTGCAGGTGCCTTGGTGGAAGAGTGGGGTAACATCTCACAGCAAGAACTGGCAAATCTGGTGCAGTCCATGAGGAAGAGATGCACTGCAGTACTTCATGCAGCTGGTGGCCACACCAAATACTGACTGTTACTTTTGATTTTGACCCCCCCCCCCTCTGTTCAGGGACACATTATTCCATTTCTGTTAGTCACATGTCTGTGGAACTTGTTCAGTTTATGTCTCAGTTGTTGAATCTTGTTATGTTCATACAAATATTTACACATGTTAAGTTTGCTGAAAATAGACACAGTTGACAGTGAGAGGACTTTCTTTTTTTGCTGAGTTTATGTGTGCATAAAGAAGATCAGAATCATTTAACATTTTTACATTTACGTCATGTAGCAGGTGTTCTTATCCAGAGCGACTTACAGTTGAAATTAGGGTTAAGTTCAAGTTAAGCTCAAGGGCACATCGACAGAGCCTTGTCGGCTTGATGATTCGAACCAGCAACCTTTCAGTTACCTGCCGCCATCATATTGGAATCTAAACAACACAGTGTACTTTATATAGGCAAATCCTCTGATTGCAATATGTTTCAAATATGCATTATCATGCATATCTCTGTAAATGCACACCATCTTTGTTTTTAATGCAATATAAAGGTATGCAAATGTAAAATAAATTACATATTGATTCAAATGTTTGTTAATTTAGAAAGCTCAATTTCTACTCTCATATTAGACAATTTCATTTTGCATGTCTGTTCATTCATGTAGACAATATAGAATATCATGTAGGAGTATGTATTACTCTTGTATGTCTCTTGTATCAAAATATACAATTGCTGTGAGAGAAAATCATGCCGTAATGATGTAGTTTTCCTTGACCTGTAACCTTTTCAAACTACTGTCATTTCTCATCTCTGTTCAGTAGTAGAACTGCGGTATGGCTGGGTATTCGCCTTGCCAAATTGAAAAGAGAAACAATGCGTTATGCAGGGATGAGCAATTAGAGACAATGCGTTATGCAGGGGTGAGCAATTAGAGACAATGTGTTATGCAGGGGTGAGCAATTAGAGACAATGTGTTATGCAGGGGTGAGCAATTAGAGACAATGCGTTATGCAGGGATGAGCAATTAGAGACAATGCGTTATGCAGGAGTGAGCAATTAGAGACAATGTGTTATGCAGGGGTGAGCAATTAGAGACAATGTGTTATGCAGGGGTGAGCAATTAGAGACAATGTGTTATGCAGGAGTGAGCAATTAGAGACAATGTGTTATGCAGGGGTGAGCAATTAGAGACAATGTGTTATGCAGGTGTGAGCAATTAGAGACAATGTGTTATGCAGGGGTGAGCAATTAGAGACAATGTGTTATGCAGGGGTGAGCAATTAGAGACAATGCGTTATGCAGGGATGAGCAATTAGAGACAATGTGTTATGCAGGTGTGAGCAATTAGAGACAATGTATTATGCAGGTGTGAGCAATTAGAGACAATGTGTTATGCAGGGGTGAGCAATTAGAGACAATGTGTTATGCAGGTGTGAGCAATTAGAGACAATGCGTTATGCAGGGGTGAGCAATTAGAGACAATGTGTTATGCAGGTGTGAGCAATTAGAGACAATGCGTTATGCAGGGGTGAGCAATTAGAGACAATGCGTTATGCAGGGGTGAGCAATTAGAGAATGTATACACGTTATTGATTTCCCAAAACACTGAATGGGCTGAAATCAGTTTTGGAGTTGCATGTTATGGCATGTTACTTTCTCGACAACATTTTGGAGGCCAAATACGGTGAATCGCAATGAGTTGTGAGATAAGTATGAAGGCTGCAAATTGTCAATATTTGGGCATAACGAACATTAGATAATGCAATCACGTTATGCAGTTGCACTTCAAAGTATTTACAGCGCCCCCTGGGGTGAGGATTTAAAATTCAGAATAAATGCTTCTATGGATGAGGCAGGTAATATCTAATCTGCTGGAGATGAACACACACATTCTCTGTTAGGTCCAGGTGAAGGTTAACATAGCTCCACAGGGCATCAACCTCAATGACATAAAGCATGACAGAGAGAGAGAAAGAGAGAAAAAGAGAGAGAGAGAGAGAGAGCGATGGGGGAGAAATCGAAGGCGAGACAGGGAGCGAGAAACATGAAGAAATTGATGGAGAGAGAGTGAGAAGGAAGCAAAGGACAGAGAGATAAAGATAATGAAAAGGAGAGAGAGAGGGAGAGAGAGTGACAAGGAGAGAGAGAGGGAGAGATAATGAAAAGGAGAGAGAGAGGGAGAGAGGGAGAGAGAGAGAGCGAAAGAGCAAGTAAGAGAAGATGAGGCTGAGATACATCAATAGAAAGTGTTACCATGGCAACAGATCATTTAAGAACTTCACTGTCATGTTGTTATTTCTTTTTTAGGTTAACTCCTCGAATGCCGACTAGATGCAGCCCGCAGCGTGCATTTGTATCGCGGCCGTGTTCTTTAAATGTATTTCGTTATGTCTAAATCTAGGAGTGGCAACCTTTTCCCATGAACAATGTGTCGTGCAGTATGTCGACCTGTTGTTTCCAAATGAGACGGGCCAAATCACAGGAGTGAATGGATTAGGCAAACAATGTTCAATCAGCGAAAATGGCACTCGCCCGCTGATTTTGGGAAAGTCTACCCATGCAATCATCACAATTCAATCATTTACAGGCGAAGGGCACACACAAAACAACTCTCGCTCTTTGTCACACAAACTCCCGTGCACGGACACACACACCCACACACACACACACACACACACACACACACGTAGATACCCATACCCACCACACAAAATAAATGGTAATCTCGTTCACAAAACCTCCATTGTATACTCTCAACCACAGAAACTATCCGCCATTTCCTATGCTCTTAGTTAGTTTCTCTCATGTGTACGGTACATCTCCCCTCACAGGGAATAAATAAAAAAGAGAGGTACAGCTGATGCTCTAATCACCCTGGATATATGCAATACATTTTTCAGCTGGAGAGAAGCTGCCATCTTCCCTGTGACCAGATGGCGTCATTACCGCACTAAGGCTGAGTGATTACACCACGCAGACTGAGGGAAACAATGGCTGATATTTCTATAAGCATCCTGCCACCCTCGCTCTCTTCATCCCTCCCTCTCTTTCTTCCTCCTGGATGGGAAGATAATTAACACTGAGAAGAGTAAAAGGGGGTTTGGTGTGGGGGGGGTTAATTCCATGACAGGTTGAGATAGGGGGCTAGCAGGAAGCCGACAGGGTGGCATGGTCACGCCGCATCAGCGGGGGCTTTTGTTGCCAGGCAATCTTGTCAATCCAGGCTGGTGAGAGAGAGGGAGCCGTGAGTGGAGTAATCTCTAAGACAAAGGTCAACAAGTTTAGAGTCGTGATGGAGGGAGCCGTGACACACCTGTCACATCTCCAATAGAGGAAGCGCCAAGATGGAGGGAGAGAGAGAGAGAGAGAGAGGGATGGAGGGAGAGAGAGAGATGGAGGGAGAGAGAGAGAGAGAGAGGGATGGAGGGAGAGAGAGAGAGAGAGAGAGAGGGATGGAGGGAGAGAGAGAGAGAGAGAGGGATGGAGGGAGAGAGAGGGAGGAGGGAGAGAGAGAGAGAGAGAGGAGAGAGGGGAGGAGAGGGATGGAGGGAGAGAGAGAGAGAGAGGGATGGAGGGAGAGAGAGAGAGATGGAGGGAGAGAGAGAGAGAGGGATGAGGGAGAGGGAGGAGAGAGAGGGATGGAGAGAGAGAGAGAGAGGGAGGAGGAGAGAGAGAGAGAGAGGGAGAGGGAGGAGAGAAGGAGGGAGAGAGAGAGGAGAGAGAGAGAGATGGAGGGAGAGAGAGAGAGAGGGGGGGGAGAGGAGAGAGAGGGATGGAGGGAGAGAGGAGAGAGAGAGAGGGATGGAGGGAGAGAGAGGGATGGAGGGAGGAGAGAGAGAGAGAGGATGGAGGGAGGAGAGAGAGAGAGAGAGGGATGGAGGGAGAGAGAGAGGGATGGAGGGAGAGAGAGAGAGAGGAGATGGAGGGAGGGGAGAGGGAGAGGAGAGAGAGGGATGGAGGGAGAGAGAGGGATGGAGGGAGAGAGAGGGAGGAGGGAGAGGAGAGAGGGATGGAGAGGAGAGAGAGGGATGGAGAGAGGGATGGAGGGAGAGAGAGGGAGGAGGGAGAGAGAGAGAGAGAGAGATGGAGCAAGAGAGAGGGATGGAGGGAGAGAGAGAGAGAGAGGGATGGAGGGATAGAGAGAGAGAGGGAGGAGGGAGAGAGGAGAGAGAGAGGGATGGAGGGAGAGAGAGAGAGAAAGAGGGATGGAGGAGAGAGAGAGAGGGATGGAGGGAGGGAGAGAGAGAGAGAGAGGGGGATGGAGGGGAGAGAGAGAGAGAGAGAGAGGGGGATGGAGGGAGAGAGAGAGAGGATGGAGGGAGAGAGAGAGAGAGAGAGAGAGGGATGGAGGGAGGGAGAGAGAGAGAGATGAGGAGGGAGAGAGATGGAGAGAGTGATGGAGGGAGGAGAGAGAGCGGATGGAGAGAGAGAGAGAGAGAGCGGGATGGAGGAGAGAGAGAGAGGGATGGAGGGAGAGAGAGGGATGGAGGGAGAGAGAGGGATGGAGGGAGAGAGAGAGAGGGATGGAGGGAGAGGAGAGGGAGGAGGGGAGAGACGAGGAGGAGAGGGATGGCGGGAGAGAGAGGGATGGAGGGAGAGGAGGATGAGGAGAGATGGAGCAAGAGAGAGGGATGGAGGGAGAGAGAGGAGAGAGAGGGATGGAGGGATAGAGAGAGAGCGGGATGGAGGGAAGAGAGAGAGAGAGGGATGGAGGGAAGAGAGAGCGAGAGGGATGGAGGGAAGAGAGAGAGAGAGGGATGAGGGAGGGGAGAGAGAGAGAAGAGGAGGATGCGGAGAGAGATGAGAGGAAGCGAGAGAGACGAGCGAGATGGAGGAGGGATGATGGGGAGAGAGAGAGAGAGGGATGGAGGGAGGAGAGAGAGAGAGAGGCGACGAGCGAGGGTGGAGGGAGGGAGGAGAGAGGAGAGAGTGATGGAAGGGAGAGAGAGAGAGGAGCAGGAGGAGAGAGAGGGATGGAGGGGGGAGAGAGAGAGGGAGAGAGCGAGAGGGATGGAGGGAGGAGAGAGCGCAGAGAGGGATGGAGGGAGAGAGAGAGAGAGAGTGATGGAGGGAGAGAGAGAGAGAGATGGAGGGAGAGAGAGAGAGAGAGAGAGAGAGAAAGGGATGGAGGGAGAGAGAGGGGGCATTAAGGAGTCCGAGAAAAGCCGATGGAATGAACGGAATGAAAAAAGGCATTACAGAGGCTTGAGTCAGACAAATATGAAAAGAACTAAAAGATAAAGGGAGGGAGCTCAAGCAGCCAGCGGTTTGAAACACAAAAGAAAAGAGAAGAAAAGACGGGAGGGGAGGGAGGGAAGGAGGAGAGGAATAGTGCTGGAACCCACATCTCCTGGAGGGATTTGCGGGGGGGGGGGGGGGGATTCAGATTTTGTTATTTTTCCTTTTCATGGTCAATTTCGTTTGCTAGACCATGAGCTGGGTAAATTTAAAAAAAACTCCTCCCCGCTGTCGTCAATAGAGCTGTGTGATATCATGTTCAAGGCCCAGCGAAAGATAACGAACACACAAACGTCACGTACACAAACAGGCACATTCACACAGGTGGGTATTACATGATGTCTGCATTATGAATATGCACAGTCATTCATTAACGTTTAGATTGCCATGTAATGTAACTGGCTAAGAACGTGATATAGTTTCTTTCGCACCTTGACGTCTTTACACATCACACATACTGTTCACACACACGTTTGTATGTCTCTACATTTAACTCCTTCATTACCACATCAATGTCTATTCATCCTTCACAAAACCCGCTATAGCCAGACACGGTTGCTTTCCTTCCTTTAACTCTATTGCATGCCTGCAGTCCCTATTCCCTTTTCATTTCTCAATCTTTCTTTCTCTCTTTCTTTTCATCTCACCTCTGTCCTTTTTCCCTCCATCTTCCTGGCTCGGCTCCTCATCCCAGCCTACATGGCGTACGTGAACTAGAGGCCGACCGATTAATCGGAATGACCGATTAATTAGGGCCGATTTCAAGTTTTCATAACAATCGGTAATCTGTATTTTTGGACACCGATTTGCCTTTTTTTTAACTTTATTATTCTTATTTTTATTTTTTATTTAACTAGGCAAGTCAGTTAAGAACACATTCTTATTTTCAATGACGGCCTAGAAACGGTGGGTTAACTGCCTTGTTCAGGGGCAGAACGACAGAATTTTACCTTGTCAGCTCGGGGATTCGTTTTTGCAACCTTCCGGTTACAAGTCCAACGCTCTAACCACCTGCCTTACATTGCACTCCACGAGGAGCCTGCGTGGCAGGCTGACTACGTGTTACGCGAGGGCAGCAAGAAGCCAAGGTAAGTTGCTAGCTAGCATTAAACTTATCTTATAACAAACAATCAATCTTAACATAATCACTAGTTAACTACACATGGTTGATGATATTACTAGTTTATCTAGCGTGTCCTGTGTTGCATATAATCGATGCGGTGCCTGTTCATTTCTCATAGCCTACTTCGACAGACGGGTGATGATTTAACAAGCGCATTTGCGAAAAAAGCACTGTCGTTGCACCAATGTACCTAATCATAAACATTAATGCCTTTCTTTAAAATCAATACACAAGTATATATTTTTAAACCTGCATATTTAGTTAATATTGCCTGCTAACATGAATATCTTATAACTAGGGAAATTGTGTCACTTTTCTTGCGTTCCGTGCAAGCAGTCAGGGTATATGCAGCAGTTTGGGCCGCCTGGCTCATTTTGTGAAGTCCATTTATTCCTAACAAAGGCCGTAATTAATTTGCCAGAATTGTACATAATTATGACATAACATTGAAGGTTGTACAATGTAACAGCAATATTTAGACTTATGGATGCCACCCTTTCGATAAAATACCGAACGGTTCCGTATTTCACTGAAAGAATAAACGTTATGTTTTTGAAATGATAGTTTCCGGATTCGACCATTTTAATGACCAAAGGCTCGTATTTCTGTGTGTTCTTATGTTATAATTAAGTCTATGATTTGATAGAGCAGTCTGACTGAGCGATGGTAGGCACCAGCAGGCTCGTAAGCATTCATTCAAACAGCACTTTCGTGCGTTTGCAAGCAGCTCTTCGCAATGCTTCAAGCATTGTGCTGTTTATGACTTCAAGCCTGTCAACTCCCGAGATTAGGCCGGTGTAATCGATGTGAAATGGCTAGCTAGTTAGCGGGGTGCGCGCTAATAGCGTTTCAAACGTCACTCGCTCTGAGACTTGGAGTAGTTGTTCCCCTTGCTCTGCATGGGTAACGCTGCTTCGAGGGTGGCTGTTGTCGATGTGTTCATGGTTCAAGCCCAGGTAGGAGCGAGGAGAGGGACGGAAGCTATACTGTTACACTGGCAATGCTAAAGTGCCTATAAGAACATCCAATAGTCAAAGGTATATGAAATACAAATCGTATAGAGAGAAATAGTCTATAATTCCTATAATAACTACAACCTAAAACTTCTTACCTGGGAATATTGAAGACTCATGTTAAAAGGAACCACTAGCTTTCATATGTTCTCATGTTCTGAGCAAGGAACTTAAACATTCGCTTTTTTACATGGCACGTATTGCACTTTTACTTTCTTCTCCAACACTTTGTTTTTGCATTATTTAAACCAAATTGAACATGTTTCATTATTTATTTGAGGCTAAATTGATTTTATTGATGTATTATATTAAGTTAAAATAAGTGTTCATTCAGTATTGTTGTAATTGTCATTATTACAAATAAAATAAAAAATTCATCGTCCGATTAATCGGTATCGGCTTTTTTGGTCCTCCAATAATCGGTATCGGCTTTTTTTGGTCATCCAATAATCGGTATCGGCGTTGAAAAAAAATCATAATCGGTCGACCTCTAACGTGAACCACTCCATAGTAGTTTTGGCTGATGTGCAGCCAACAAGCCAGGACAATACTAATTAGCCTTAACTAGTGTTCCAGGTTTTGGTTTTTCCATTTATGTTTTGAGTTAGGACTTTAGCACATAGGGCTAACAGTATGTGTTACACCCGTGCTGGTGTCCATCTTGTTAGTGGGAAGGTGTTTCACCTGTGCTGGCCCAGGTGATATTTAAGAGTGGCTGGCCCAGTGCTCCAGTTGTCTTGATAGATGTGGAGGGTCAACACCTTTAGTTCGCGCTCCCTGTTTGATTTCTAGAAAGACAATCCTTTATCTGATCTTCCCTGTTTTTGTTTTGCTCCACTTCTTGGTTTGCTTGATGTCTTTAAGTTTGGTGTTGGTTTTTATTTTGTTTTCCTCTTAGTGGGAAAATTTAGTGGTTGCTCATGGTGGGTGGGTTTTAGGTTCCAGTTGTTGTTGCTAGTCAACTTTCAGTGGACACCCCCATGAATGTCTTTCAGAACCCTTCCTAAAACCCCACCTGTTTCGTTTTGGTTGTTATCAGTGACTTTTCGTTAGTTCCCCCTTCTGTTTGAGCGACATTATTTGCTTTTCTTGCTGGGGTACGTAACACTAGAAACAAAAAATGTAGGCTAATTTAGATGTTTTATCACATCAGAGTCTAATCTCTTTGTTCCAATGTGCTCTGTTATTAATCTGTGTTGATGCTCTCACGGTCGACAAATGCATTTTATTTTTTAAGATTGGAAATATTAATGCTATATGCTGAATATTAGGAGTACAGTAATAATTATGGTATTTTTGGAAAGCTCAGATTCTCCCCTTTTTAAGAGAATCACTGTTATGTACCCTCATTCCATGGTTATGATTGGGAGAAAAGAGCTGTGTGGCCTATGCCTAAATTGTTTACCTGTAGGCTACCTACATGGGGGGATGAGGGGATAGTAAGACTAGTTGGACAAGGCTGTCTGAATGTGCACATGATGGAAGTTAGAGGTAGATATTCATTATTTAATGGAAAAAATGCACGGACTAAAATGTGACTAAAATGACTGTGACTAAAACTAAAAACTAAAATAGCTACCAAAATTAACATTGCTCACCAGCTCCCCAGGCCCCTGAGGCTCTCCTCCCTTCCTCTTCCCCTCCCCTCCCACCCTCTTTCCCTCCCCTCCCTCCTTCACTCCAGTGATAGAGAACCTACTCATCTCCAGCCGTGGCCCAGAGCACCCCAGCAGCATCTGCTTATATAACTCTGTTAACTTGAAGTATGTACAGTATGCCCAAACTGTCAGTACACTCTCTTTCTCTCTCTCTCGCCTCTCTCTTCCCCTCCCTCTCACTCTGTTTCTTTACGTCTCTCTCTTTCTCGCTGTTTCTATCTCAACTCCCATTTATTTCTTATTCCCTCCCTCCCTTTCTCCCCCCACCTACTGTATCTGCCACCTGTCTCTGCTCCTTCTCCGTTTCATTCCCTTTCTTTCTCACCATCCTCTCTCTCTCTGTCTCTCTCTTCTTTCTCACCCCCTCCCTTACACTCTTCTCTCACACTTCCTCCAGCTTGTCAAAATGGGATCACAGAATACCAGTGAGGAGGGGTGGTGGAGCAACACAGTATTCACACTCCCATTGGCGAGGAAGACTACAGCAATATTTAAACAAAGAAAAGAAAACCTGTGCATGTATTTGTCATGTATACTCTGTCTTTCAGTCCGCCAAGTCTGTACTGCACCATATTCACGGCCAATTAAACTCATATTTCGGCCATACTGAACGTACACGAAGTTAATTATGGCAAAGTTGTTTCCCTGCTATGCTGTGGACAACACCTCTCATCTGAGAAGCACACTCTCTCTGCACGCTCCAAACAAAAGCTTCCAGAACTGCGGGGCCTTCCCAGGTACAGCAGCATGCATACTGGATAGGAGCCGTCTTGGTCTCCACACGCAGGCATGGCATGGCAGTGAGCCTGGATCCTGTTGTGACGAGAGGAGAGAGGAGAGAGAAGAGGGGAGTGGGCCGGTGGCGCTAGCTGGGGATAGAATCAGTAATGCACTCCCCCAGCACCGAGCACATGCCGGCCCAGGCCCAGGCCAACCGCATGGAGGAGGCAGATAAGACACTCTGGCCCCTGTGCCTGCTGCCAGAGTAAAGCCTCTCCACTGCATGGAGAGTTAGGAGTGACTGCAAGGCTTTGGCCCGCGCTCCAGTCGATCCATCGCCCAGTGATGCCACTATTACAATGACTGCCCCACAGCTACGCGGGCCTGCGCCAGCTGCACCGGATTATAATTAGAGCAACCATGAAGTGCCCCGGAAACTGGCAATTGATCTGCCTCTGACAGGCCAATATTTCCACCAGGGAAATAAACCTGGGTTCGCACCGTGGCCGAGGATTGGGATAGGGATGGGAGTGGGGATTGGAGGGTTGGATGCTAAGGGGGAATAGAGTAGGAGAAGGGAGGGAGGGGTGTTCTGCGATATTCCTTGTGTTTTCTGCTCTGTCCGTGTGGGTTTGTCGTGGAAGAGGGGGAAATGTGTGTGTGGGGGGGGGGGCTGATTAAAATTCAAGTGGCACCTCCACTAGACGTCTGCTTTAAACATTGGCGTCTGGTTCGTTACAGCGACTTACTTCAGCTCTTCATCACATTTGACGAGAGGGCTTCCAGGCAAATCCACCGAATGAGAGTCTCAAGCAGAACAGAATATTTCCCCCTACGTTCATTCTACCTGGTTTCTTCTTTTTCTATGGGTTCATAAATACAGTTTTGTTGGATGAATGGGACTTGAGCTGTTTGGAAGTCTGAGTAAATCCAGGTCAACCTGACAAATACACAAGTTTTGACGACATTTTGAGGTTGTTGAGATGTTTCAGTCTCGTGTTTCCCCCCATGACTCCAGGGAAAGAGGTTCACAGGATGATAACTTCACTACACATCCTACAAGGGTGGAGCTGCTGGGTCACATGATCAGGGAGAGGGCTGGATGGCAAGACAACAAAATGGCAGATGATGATACTGTGAGACAAACATCAACGCTGTGGAGGAACCAGCAGTGAGATATACTGTAGAGCAGCTTGCGCCATCACACAGGTCTTTCTTGCTCCATTGTTATAGGAATATCAGCAACTAAGCCCTACTGACCTTTGTTTTTTGCGTTATTGATCATTCTTTTTTTACATATTATTCCATTCTGATCATAGGTCAGATGCTATGCATTCAGTCAGGTTATGGGGAGCCAGTGAGCTCTGTATGAAATCTATACAATGCATGGATCTACGTACTGAGGTCACTTGATATAACTTAATCATTGATTAACTAAATGTATAAATGGCATCATAGCCATAACATGATGGTATTTTTAATGTTCGAACAGTTTTTCAGGTATTCACAACAATGTGATTGCTACATACATTTCTTTACTTAATGAGATATACCCATTGATTCTTGAAGAATAAATGAGCTTAGTTGAAATGTCGTACCCAATCAGAACACAAAATGTAAGCATATTTTACTCCATCGTTTGTAAACAGTGAGGTGAGGCCCATTGTTTAGCTTAGCAACGACCATGAAAGGTAAAGAAAGCTTCAGAACTTTGGATACCCCATTCACTTAAGTGAGTTTTGTTTGAAATTAACATGCTATATTTGTAGGTTTAAATCATATTTATGCCATCTTAACTGGATGTAAAATATATAATTTACTACAGCACTACTAATATCCAACGACTTGAAGAACGTCTGGTCTGTACTATAAATATTTAGCTAGATAGCTGTCCATTGCTAGCTGGTTGGATGGGCAGCTAGGCAGGTTGGAAATGCTAGATTAAGTTAGCTTGCAACCTTAGCTAGATGGGCTATGAAACAAATGTCTAATTGGAAAATAGCTAGCTAGCTTGCGGTCTTTGGGTTGCTAGAAGCTGTCATGTTCAAAATGCTCAACAGCTAGCTAGCACAGCCGCTTGACGACTCAAAGAGATGCAAATATTTTTGCCTCGTCTATATTAGCCACTATTAGTAGTACCTAGCAGCCAATTTCATGCCTTTTTACAGTAGCACAGGACACCCGCATAGCATGCAGCTTTTCTGGCCTGTATTGAATTGGCATTCTTGCACCATGGCTTCATAGCTTGAAATAAGTGGTAAAAGTGACTTCTTTTTTAAAATTCCACTTGATGGCTTGCTCATCACAAGTCTGGCATTAACTTGGTTATAAATAGAATGTGATTATATTAAAATATATATTTGAAGCCATTTAACGCAGCACCAAAATGAATGCATTTCAATGAGAGATTCACTTTTTCTTTACCCTTTGTGGGTGGGACCAAAGCTGTTGCCAGGGACGCAAGGCCCGAAAGTGTTTGAACGTTTAAACCTGTCTTCCTACATAGCCTTAACATTTTTTTAAAACTATAATCTTGATGTCATGGATGGTCAGTCCTTGCATCCATTGCTCTGTCTATGAATTTAAGAGTGGTTACATCTCTCCTGCCCCATTCCTCAGCTATTTATGAAAACAGAGGTGGGGTGGGTGCTTTGTTATTGTTTCAACTGCTGATTGCCCATTTAGATATTCAATATAAGAGGGCTGTTTAGCTCTATACAATAGACATGTAGAAAATTACACATTTCTCTATTCTTTCTTTCATTCCGGAGGGAGGCATAAAGCATGTGTGTGTGTGTGTGTGTGTGTGTGTGTGTGTGTGTGTGTGTGTGTGTGTGTGTGTGTGTGTGTGTGTGTGTGTGTGTGTGTGTGTGTGTGTGTGTGTGTGTGTGTGTGTGTGTGTTTGTGTGTCAGTGGAGGCTCTTCAAAGGAGGAAGGGAAGGACCATCCTCCTCAGTGAATTTCCAGAAAATAAAACTATATTAAATATATTAATATCACCAAATCATTGATTAAAACACACTGTTTTGCAATGAAGGTCTACAGTAGCCTCAACAGCACTCTCTGGGGTAGCACCATGGTGTAGCCGGAGGACAGCTAGTTTCCGTCCTCCTCTGGGTACATCGACTTCAATAAAAAAGCTAGGCGCGTCATGGTTTTCACCCCTTTACATAGGCTTATACAATTATTATGACAACTTCCGGAGGATGTCCTCTAACCTATCAGAGCTCTTGCAGCATGAACTGACATGTTATCCACCCAATCTAAGGATCAGAGAATGAATTTAGTACTGAAAGCATAAATTACAGCTAGCTAGCACTGCAGTGCATAAAATGTGGTGAGTAGTTAACTCAAAGAGAGAGAAAGACAACAGTTGAACAGTTTTTAACAAATGCATTTCTTTAAAAAATGAAGAAGCAAGAGAGAGAGAGCTATATTTTGTTGTATTTTTTTTAACTTTCACTTACTTAGCTAGCGAATCCAGCTAGCTAGTTTAGCCTAGTCAAACACCCGGCTCAAACAAAGAGAGATGCTATCTTTGCTAGCTGGCTATGGCTATCCAACACTTTAACTCTTCCAAGTCAAGGTAAGCTATAAGTTTTATTAATTTATTGCCACCGTGGCCCACCCGGCGAACTGCTAAACTGCTTGCTGTACACTGTACTGCATGATTGTTGCGGGTTTACTAACGTGTTAGTTCTAGTAGCTATGTTGACTATGATGTTAGCTAATATGGTGACACAATGATGTAGGCTGTGTGAAGCGGTTAGCAGTTATGGTATGAAGGTTTGGCTTGGAAAGGTTTTGTCTCCTGGTCACAGACAGCTGCTGTGTTGTGCAATGAAGTCCACAAGCAAAAGGATAGCAAGAAGGAATTATACAACAAGCAAAGGGATCATGCTGTTTGTATGTGGCTGCTATGAAAGTGAACCGTGTTAGAGGGTGATCAGGGGTATATTCATTCCACCGATTCTGTTGAAAAATGTTTATTAAACGGAAGCAAACAGAATGAAAAGGGGATAAACATACCTGTATTTGTCAAAGAGAAACTCTTGTTTGCAACTGTTTGGACTAATGAGTACACACTAGATCAGCTAGATGCAGGCAATAGTTTGCAAGGCGATATTGAATGTGTCACTGGCTGTCACATTGATTACTCCACATTTTCTCTCGACCTGTGCACCTACATTGTAAACTTTAATTTGTTGTCTAGGTTGTAGCAACCTCTTGATGGATATAGGGAAAATGTGAGTAGCATGTAGTAGCCTAAACCTATCAATAATACATTGAACTGGGTGAATGCAATATGAATGACAGTCATCCAATAAACTGTAATAGAAATAAGGCCACCCTGATCTTAAACGGCACCGACCGCCATGGTGTGTGTGTGTGCGTGTGTGCGTGTGTGCGTGTGTGCGTGTGTGTGTGTGTGTGTGTTAAAGGAGTTTTTAAGAGATGATGTGTAGCAGGAAAAGTAAACATGTATGGCGTCTCCCTTCTTCAGTTGTTCTCTACATTACAATTACACACTAAATACTCACCAATTAAATGGGAATCCATATGACCTATACAGCATCAATGTATTATTCACTAATATAAATTTTGCATTACAACATTACAGATGAATAAAACATAAACGCAGGGAAAGAAAGAAGAGAGAGTCAGGACGGTGCATGTGGCCTATTCATTCTGATTAAGCTGTCAGTCATTCTCCAACAGGGTGAGTGAAATGAAAACGAACATAATAATAATACATGATAGGAGATTTTCTCCATCTGAAAGCTATGAGAAAGAAAAGAAGGTTTGAATGAAGTTTGGTAGGTGTAATGTACATAGTAACCACCTAATTGAAATTCCTTGTGAGGCTGCTCAAACACTGCCTACCGCTGTACTCTTTCATCCTATCATCCTATCAAGCCCTAGTCAGCTATCCCAGGATCTAAGACCAGTGTCACACCACTCATATACTGCAATAAGACAGAGCTGACATTATCCTCTGGTAATACTTCTGCAAACATACTGTAGGATAGGATGTGGATAGGGCCTGCACAAATGCATTAGTCTCTGTGTCCTCCTGTGGAAGACGGTGTCCTATGCTATCCTCCTCTTCTCTCCCCTCCTCTCCCCCTGCCTGCGTCAAGGCTATTCAGAGCAGCCACAGCAAGCTCCATGTGTCATCAGGCAGGGTGATGGTAATGCACTATTTATTTTCATCTTGAGGCGATGCCTGCATTACCAGTGTATAAGATGTATGGCAAGACAATATTAATGGTGTCCCTGCCCCCTGCGAAATGAAAGAGGGCTCGGCAAAACAAACAATCTAGTCTCTCTTCTCAAGGCAACTGAGCAGGTATATCAGAGGAGTCAAATATGACCGGTAGCTATGATCTCGGTCTCTGGCTAGGGAGGGTTAGGGAGGGACAGGGTTCTCTATATAATACAGCCTACTGAGCAGGTACACAGCTTCTGCCTGAACTATACTATCCATGACTATCTCACTTAGTTTCCATTGTGACTCAATGCAATTATATTCAATTCTAGATGTTGCGGGTTGGATTGAACAGTAACACGGTCTAGTGAAAAGATGGCATTTAATGCAGTCATGTAATGTCATGTAGGCCTAATGTATGCATATATTTGTAAAATGACAAAGGAGGCTGACAGTGCAGTGAGTGACTGAAATCAATTATTTATCAATGGTACTACTACTTCTGTAATACACAAGAGCATGAAACTATTAGTTACTCCCAATAAAATTGCACAATTTGTGGGCAACATCTTTTTGGTGGTGTTTGTGCCCATCACTTCCTAGACATTTTTAGGAATCTATTCTAACAATAGGTAGTGACGTTTTTGCCACTGTACTCTGGAATGTAGGCTAACAACAAATACGGTAGGGATCTGTTTGTCAGGACCAGGGCAGGACCCAAGATGACAGAGCTGTCTCTCTGTATTAGAACGCGCAGGAATATGGGGCTTTCCACGTGAATGCGCAGGCGACAGTGATCTAATTTCTCTGGCAACGTGGCAGATTGTGAAAAGTGGTTGTATAAGAAGTGAAGGGGAGGGGAGAATTAAGGCAAGAAACCCTTTCGGCTAATTATAAAGCATAAGCTTAATTGGAAACCAAAACGGTTATTTCATATCATAATCCGCATTTTTATCTTTTTTTATCTGCTCCATTTATGCACATCGTTTTTAATGAGGACCTCTGAAAATGACGTACAGACTAGCATCATGTTTATTAATAAATTAACCCTGCTGTCTGTATTCCAGTTGAATTATCATAGGTTACCTATGTTCATTTCATCGGATAGTTGACTACAAACACGGAATGTGGTCTAGGGGGAGAAAGGTGAAGGGGATTAAAATCCTTTTTATGTATTAGTTGTAGAAATGTTAATAATGAGAGTTTATTGGAAAGCTCAGGCTGTTTTCAACTGTTAATAATGGACTAGCGCCCCAGAAATGCATTGAAATGTGAAGAAAGGCAGAGCAGATGGATGTATCGGTGAGTTCTGGGCCAGTCTTTTCGTCATCTCTCCACTGTTCTGTCCTCTAGAGAGAATAGAAGGCTACAGGATAATAATTAGGGAAGATTTCTCATTAACATTCTTCATTATAGCTGAGCTGTTAGCTTGATAACATTAGGACTAGTTTTAGCTATAAATACGAATGTTTATTATCATAACAGTGACCTATTTGTTTGTTTTATGAATAGGCATTTCAGGCCCATCCTCACTGTACACAACCTTTTGGGTTGCAAAATGAAATAATGAGAGCTCATATGTGTCGGAGGAGCAGAGAGAGAAACCTTAAAGGTGCAGTGGTGTAATATCAACAGGTTGTCAGCGCATTACAGCTTCCAATATGCTGGAAACGGGGCTTTTGTTTCCCCCATCGCTGTATAACCCAGATATTGGGTGGATGTACTATATTTCACGGGCGCTAATATAAAGGGGCCTGTCTGGTCGTGCAGGGAGTGTTTGTAGGCTACGCACTGGCTTCGGGGATGCCTGCAGCGCTTGAGCGCTCACAATCCCGAGAGAAGCACAGCCGCCGCTGAGCGAGGAGAAAAATGGCTTTGATGGGGACAGGAGAGACAGAGAGAGAAATATGGAAAAGAGAGGGAGGGAGAATGATAAGGGGGGAAGTTAGTGTGTGAGAGTGCACTCTCTTTGAAGTATTTTGTCCTGTGCATAAATAAAAACAACATATGGATACGATGCGAGACGTTCCCCACATTTGTTTTTTTGTGTAAAGGGTGAGATGATGCATCAACTTATCTCTCATTAATTAACAAAAATACAATATAGGCTGAACTGCTTCCTGTAAACATAGCAAGGCTACATCTCTTTGGCGTTGGTTTAGCTAGAACTTTTTCGCACAGTTCCAATGTAAAGGTTGCCGACACTTAGAAAAAAAAGTTATTTGGGGTTCTAAATAGAACATCTTGTTTTTTGGGAGGAGATGAAATAACCCTTTACTAAAAAAAACGTTCTATATATAAACCCAGTGACGGCAAAGAACCGTGAGGGTCCTATCCCAGACTGTAATGTGGACTTTAGCTTTTGTTAGCTGTTGTTGGCTAACACAGTCACGTCAAACTCTGAAATGGCAGCTAACTATCTGCCTTTTCAGCTAAATTGCTCTAGTTAGCAGCCTAGTGCTAGCTTGTTTGAATGGCCATTATGGTAGTTAGTTTGCCAGCTTGTTGATGAAGTTGTAAGTCAAGGGACTGTTCTTAGAAACCAGCAGGTATCTGACTTTGACACTTAGTTGGCGACTCTGCCTCACTACTTTGTAACATTTGACCAACGTGATGCACACAGCTTTAATGCAATGTCAACTCCGCGCACGAATCACGGCAGAACAGAAACGGCCTTATCATAAAAGCTCATTTGTACTATTAGCTAGAATTTACTACACTAGCTAGCTAGAGAGAGTATTCAGCATTGGGTGTCTGAACTGGCGTTGTTAGCATCCCTTTCGTTTCACATGGATTGATTTGATACCGGTTCAGCCAGCATGCATTAAGCTAGCTAGCTACCTAGTTGTCGTACACGTTTCAATTGTTATAAATACTGATTCTACAACCTCAAAACACCGTAGCTAGATGTAGAATTAGGTAGCCATTCCAGCATACAACGCGAGAGGCCGGTGGTTGAATAACCTACAAATAAGCACATTATTTGTTTGTTTATTAAGGTAAGCAAAGTTTATTTAATTCAAATATATGAAGCTAAAGTGATATGATAAACTATAGGCTAGCTAGATAAGGTTATTTCAGAATTCTAGACAGGAAAATGGTACATTAATTAGACATTTTACAAGCTAGCTAATTCTTACAAATAACATAAATTGGTCTTATTGAATATGCCAAATATAGCTACAGAGCCAGTGGCAGTGGCAATTGGCTAATTGTTACTTTTAGTTCAGTATTTCAGTGTGGATTATTTTTAATGAAGCCATTAAAATACTGTTGCTGACCTCTGTTGAATGCACGTGATGGGCAATGGGCTGACTGAGAGGAGGTACGAATCAAAATGATTCATAATCAATTATTTATAATACGTTTTGGTGATTCAATAGTTAATCATTACTTGACTTTTAACACACTATCTACAGTATGTTTTGCGCAGTCTGGCAGTAAACCAACTGTCTTTCAGCTGCTGATGATGATGACAACAACAACTGCATGTAAATTGTTCTTCTACATCATAATAATTATGTCTGCATGGCATTTTGTCTTCATTTTGGCAGATGAACTCATGTTTATTACTGAAGATTAACATGTTTTTGTTCCTTTCTTCATCTTCTCGGGAACCAGCCAGGCAACAACCCATTCTGTAGCCTACTGTTCCATAATAAAGTCCACCAGAGTTGGTACCAAGATTGCAGTGGGCCATCATTCAAACAAGAGATGCCTCCCTGGCCACCAGTGCATATGTTTTAACTATGCTTGCATAATGACAATAAAATCAGAAAACTATGCTGGTATTCTTTTGTTATTTAATTGTTTATTATATTATATTCTCAGCTTGTCACGCCCTGACCAGGTGAACTCTGCTATTTTGGTCAGGGTGTGGCATTTCTATGGTTTATTTTCTATGTTTTGGTTATAGCCTTTCTTTGTGTTTTATTTCTATGTTGGGCTCGGGGGTGATTTCCCAATCAGACAGCTGTCGCTTGTGAAGTCTGATTGGGAATCACATTTAAGTTCCTTTTCCCCCACGATGTTTGTGGGTTGTTGCCTCTGTTGTTTGAGCAAGTTAACGTTTCGTCTATTCTTTGTCTGTTTTGGTAACGTGTTTATTTGTGTCTAAATAAACATGTGTTCGCTCCCAGCTGCGCTTTGGTCCGCTTCCTTATCACCCGACGACGAGCGTTACAGAACAACCCACCGAACCAGGACCAAGCAGCGGGAGGAAAAGGAGCGCGAGAGATGGGCTCGCGAGGGGAAGGAGTTCTGGACCTGGGAGGAGATCATGTCGGGGAAAGGACCCTGGCGGAGGGATTCCCAGGTCGAGGAGGTGATGCCAGCCGGTGGAAGGAGTCGCAGGCGGCGGTCGAGGAGGCCCGGAAGACACCCCCAATAATTTTTTTGGGGGGGGCTAATGGGGTGGTCCGGAAGGGCAGACGAAGAGCCCAGACCACTGCTCTCGTGGGGGATAACGGCGAAGGAGGAGGCAGAGATGTGGCAGGTCCTGGAGGACCTGCGTAGGGACAGCGTGGAGGAAGAGCCTTGGGTGGCAGAGGTGCGCACGGTATCGCCAGTGCGCCTGCACAGCCCAGTGCGCTCTGTGCCAGCGCCCCGCATTTGCCGGGCTAGGGGGAGTGTTCAGCGAGGACGTGTTGTGCCGGCTCAGCGCTCCTGGCCTCCGGTGCCCCTTCTCGGTCCGATGTATCCTGCGCCGAGGACGCGCACTGTGTCTCCGGTACGGCTGCACAGCCCAGTGCGTTCTGTGCCAGCGCTCCACACTTGCCAGGCTAAGGTGGGCGTTGAGCCAGAACGGGTGATGTCAGCTGTGCACTCCAGACCTCCAGTGCGCCTCCTCGGTCCAGGATATCCGGCGCCGCTAATGCGCACTGTGTCGCCGGTGTGCGGTCACGGTCCAGCACGTCCTGTGCCAGCACCTCGCCCTTGCCGGGCGAATGTGGTGCGTGTCCACAGTCCAGTCCGGCCCATCCCTGCTCCCCGCACCAAGCCAGTGGTGCGTGTCCCCAGTCCTGTCCGGCCCATCCCTGCTCCCCGCACCAAGCCAGTGGTGCGTGTTCCCAGTCCAGTCCGGCCCGTCCCTGCTCCCCGCACCAGGTTAGTGGTGCGTGTCCCCAGTCCTGTCCGGCCCATCCCTGCTCCCCGCACCAAGCCAGTGGTGCGTGTCCCCAGTCCTGTCCGGCCCATCCCTGTTCGCCGCACCAAGGCTACGGTGCGTGTCCACAGTCCGGCCCGACCCGTCCCTGCTCCTCGCACCAAGCCCACGGTGCGTGTCCCCAGTCCTGTCCGGCCCATCCCTGCTCCACGCACCAAGCCAGTGGTGCGTGTCCCCAGTCCTGTCCGGCCCATCCCTGTTCGCCGCACCAAGGCTACGGTGCGTGTCCACAGTCCGGCCCGACCCGTCCCTGCTCCTCGCACCAAGCCCACGATGCGTGTCCCCAGTCCTGTCCGGCCCATCCCTGCTCCCCGCACCAAGCCAGTGGTGCGTGTCCCCAGTCCTGTCCGGCCCGTCCCTGCTCCCCGCACCAAGCCAGTGGTGCGTGTCCCCAGTCCAGTCCGGCCCGTCCCTGCTCCCCGCACCAAGCCAGTGGTGCGTGTCCCCAGTCCAGTCCGGCCCGTCCCTGTTCCCCGCACTAGGCCCACGGCGCGTGTCCACAGTCCGGCACGGCCTGTGTCCGGTCCACCGGTGACCAGTCTTGTTCCGGTCGGCGGCTCCGCTCCGGAGCCTGAGCATGCCGCTCCACCGTGGTCCAGTCCGGGCCAGAGGGGTAGGGGTAGGGCTAGGGTGGAGGCAGGGGGAGAAACACGCCCGGGGCCAGAGCCTCTACCGAGGGTGAGGCGCCCACCCGGGTCCCCCCCCCTAATAGACTTTAGGTTGGTGCGCCGGGAGTACGCACCGTTGGAGGGGGGGTACTGTCACGCCCTGACCAGGTGAACTCTGCTATTTTGGTCAGGGTGTGGCATTTCTATGGTTTATTTTCTATGTTTTGGTTATAGCCTTTCTTTGTGTTTTATTTCTATGTTGGGCTCGGGGTGATTTCCCAATCAGACAGCTGTCGCTTGTGAAGTCTGATTGGGAATCACATTTAAGTTCCTTTTCTCCCACGATGTTTGTGGGTTGTTGCCTCTGTTGTTTGAGCAAGTTAACGTTTCGTCTATTCTTTGTCTGTTTTGGTAACGTGTTTATTTGTGTCTAAATAAACATGTGTTCGCTCCCAGCTGCGCTTTGGTCCGCTTCCTTATCACCCGACGACGAGCGTTACACAGCTAGAAATATTATCAGTGGTAGAAAAAGTACTCAATTGTCATACTTGAGTAAAAGTAAAGATACCTTCATATAAAAGGAGTCAAGTAAAAGTGAAAGTCACCCAGTAAAATACTACTTGAGTAGAACTCTTAAAGTATTTGGTTTTAAATATACATAAGTATCAAAAGTAAATGGAATTGCTAAAATGTACTTAAGTATCAAAAGTAAAACTATAAATAATTTCAAATTCCTTACATTAACAAAACATATGGCACCATTTTCTTGTTTTTTAAATTGAAGGATAGCCAGGAGCACATCCATCACTCAGACATCATTTACAAACTAAGCATTTGTGTTTAGTGAGTCCACCAGATCAGATGCAGTAGGGATGATCAGGGATGTTCTCTTGATAAGTGTATGAATTGGACCATATTCCTGTCAAAAAGTAACGAGTACTTTTGGGTGTCAGGGAAAATGTATGGAGTAAAAAGTACATTATTTTCTTTAGGAATGTAGTGAAGTAAAAGTAGTCAAAAATATAAATAGTAAAGTGAAGTACAGATTCCCCAGAAAAATACTTATGTAGTATTTCAAAGTATTTTTACACCACTGAATATGACTATTTATTGGTAGTAGCCATAATGAATAAATGGCACCATACAGCGTTCTATATGGAGCCAATTTTGGTTCAGTTAAGAAGAACCCCTAGGGTTATGATCAAATCCTTATAAAAGGGTTCTACATAAACTTTTAGGATAGAACCCTTTTTGGTTCTATATGGAACTTTTTTTTCTAAGAGTGTATATAATGCAATACTCCACTGACAGATAATACAACAACAAAACATCTAAGGCAGAAATTTTACTCCTATACACAAAATCTGACCACAAAATTACAGGTCAGAAAAGTAATTACTATTTTTCTCAAGTTGTCCATTGGAATGAGAAACACATTTTAGACATGAAAAAGTATAGATTAGCTGACTATCACCATGGCTCAAAGTTGCAGCCTACCCTGTGGGTGGCAAGATTTGTTTCGCTTGGCAACGTTATGTTCAATAATGTGCATTTTTTTCCTGGAAAAGCAACTTTAAGTCAAAAGCATTTTACTCAATTGGCGACATTTATTGAATTCTTGACCATATGTATCATTTACAAATTAGCTATGACATAGCTCATCTCAAAATCCAATGGTTTTGACCGTTTGGAAGTTTTTAGTGAGCTTCTTTTCTCCTCCCGCTTTGGCCGTGCAGTGCGCCTCGCAAAAGTGATTCCTCGTTATGAAATGATCAACTTTACCCTGTATATCAAAAACTGACCATATACACCAATTTTTTAAAGCAAAACTATTGCTGATGGTAAACCTGAACAATCTAAATCAAATATATTGTAAGCCACGTTAAGCAGGTGTTGGCAGATGTGAGTTGTGTCTCTGGTAGCTTACTTTTATTCCGGTAAAATACATTTTCAAGCATAAATAACAATAACCTAGGAAATTACACAGGTTGTTACTCAATTAATGAAGCCTAATATCGCGCAAGCCATTTTAGCATTTGAATGCTGAAGGTACCAAGCAGATGTGCTAGATCAGGAACAGGCTGCCTACCTCGTGTTGGTCAGCACGCGAATCTGAGCACAGCGCGCAGTTGACTAGGCTACTGATATGCCATAGGGTTGTTTGGCATGCAAAATTACTTGTAGAGCAATAACTGTCAACACAGTTACATGCTTAGTTCGACACTGAAGGAGGCCTCATCAGTTGTCACAAATTATGAGGTATTTTCGGAAGTTATAAAGAAAGTAATATGAGAAACAACATAACGTTAGAATCGATTTTCTGACCGATGCATGCTATATTTGGATTGGTTTGGGGTTTGCAGTCCTATCTTAAACATTTGAATCGGAGACCGAAGCATATCGGTGACATGTCATTCCCACCAGACATGTCATTCCAATCGGCTCTGGACAGTCCTCAAGTCGCAGAGAAAAAGAACACAGAAGCCTGTTTGACTACTGTGGTGTCATGACAGACATCCTCAATGTTTCAGCACCACGGACAGTGACATAGATGCACGCTGTGGAACAGCAGGCCTACCACTGCTGCTTTCTGCCCTCACAGTAATTCAGCACCATGGACAGCTACTGTGTCGTTCAACACAATTTGGGATTTGTTCAACAAAGATATTAAAGTGGTTTAACCAAGACTATTGCCATAGTCAACTGACAGCGAAAGGGCTAGTTACTGGATTCTTCTGATTCGATTAGGTCACACCTACTGTTTAGGACATTTCAACTTATGAAATGGCTTGATATGACAGGCCCTTGGTAGGTATGTGAAAGTGCACCCTCAATGCAGTCGAAAAAACAAATACACAAACAAACACCAGGCTACAAAAGTACAGCTCTGATTTGGATGTGAACACTTTAGTTAAACCTCCATCTGTTGAAATGCAGTCCCGAGGTGGTTCTTGAAACTTTAAACGCCCACGCGAAAAAACTCAGGGAGGAGAACAAAGACAAACATTTCAGAGCCCCCGTGCACCTCTCGCACCATGGCACACAGAGAGAAAAAAGCCTCCCCTTCTAAATATATAGCTTTGACGTGGGAGCGCGTGGGCTGGAGAATGCTGAAGCTAACACTTTCAACAAGGCTTTGCAATCTTAAGACGCAGATACCTTTCTCCCGGTTTTATTTTTCACCTTCCCACAGTACACGGTTTGCTACAGTATTTAAAATCTGTCTAAAATTGCTTTTGGACAATTATTGAGGATGACTCATTTGTTGCACCAGACATGTTTTCAGCAGTACCCAGACAAGCGACATTTATTCTTGAAGACGACATAATAATAGTTGTTCCCATTCAGAGCACATGATGTTACAATTCTCCTCAATCGGAAGCTGTCTGTTAATTTCATGAAAGAAAGACTTGGGCCCATTTTGGCTCAAGGTGGGAGCAGCCATTTTTAGTTTCTTAAGAGGAAAGTTGTCTATTGGTGCCCTCTCCCCCCACCCTTGGCCACCCTACAGCCCTATGCGAGTCCAGTGTCTGTTCTTAGGCCATACTAAGCCATTTAAAGCTGTTCTATGATCTTAATTCGATTCACCTGAGCTTAATGACTCTCATCCTGTTGGCCAGAAAGGCTTCGGTTTAACTAAAAGAGGGAGAGGGCTGGCTGGCTGACTGGCCGGTGTGAAAACGTCTCTCTGGTGACAGTAATAAACACACGCACGCACGTGCGCGCACACACACACACACACATTTTTCCTCCCATCACAGTGCTCTTAGCAGGGACAGCCCATACACCTATGAGAAACGAGTGGATATCCACTTTGCTCACACACCTCAAATTCAGATGCTGACACTAAGAGATTCCATCCCTCTCTGTCGCTAGAAACTATTAGTCAAACCAAACACAGACGCTCCCAGTGTCATTCACACAGATAGAACATAATTTATTTTGCAATTGTGTGATAGCTTCAAACAGTGACTGGTGAATGATGTTTGCAGTGGATAGAGGTTATTACAGACACAATGCATGGTGGGAGATGGAGGGGGTTTAATTTGATGTTTGTGTTGTTGTTTAAAATCTCAGGAACATTGCATGACTCTAGGGATGATTGTGTTTATCATGCACACTGGGCAATGCACTGTGTATTAGCAATGGGATGTATAGTTTTGTTTGTCCTTATGAAATCAGCACAGGATGGGTCAAAATTGCACTAGCTAATATTTGAGCCAGGCCTCTATTTCCTTAATGCACACAGCTTTTTCTTAATAAAAAGTTAAAAAGACTACCTGTGACAAGTATGACCAGTATAAACATTATAATAACAAATCCATTGCAGATTTGCATACTAGGCTGCCTATCATGCACTCCCGATTTCGGCTTCAGCTGTGTCCATGGTAACCTCGTAAACAATTCATTTAGACCCCTTGTTTATTTGAAACCGGCCTTTATTTGCTGAAATGTGTGCCAATGGCCGGTTATTAATAGGGAAAGGAGGCTATTTGAGACTCGTCGTTTAAGGTAAATTAGCTCTCTCAATAATACTGTATTGACTAAAATGTGTTCTAAGGCAAAACCAAACGTAACAGACTTGTATTTATATAAATGTAAATTTCCAGTCTGTTTTTGAATGCCCTTGTTCCCTAGCCGTGCCACAGATAGATAAATCTTCCATGCAGCGCTGTCCTCCCAGCGATACAGAACAGCACACAGCTTTGTTGTTTTCCCTAATGTGAGATAATCTGGCTGCCTGTCACATCAGAAAGAGGGACATCTTAGGTGTTATGTAGATAGCCCTAATAGAAACTTAGCCTGGCTCAATCCCCCAAGGCTTCTCTCTCTCTTTCTCTCTCTCTTCTTTCTTTCTCTTTCTTTCTTTCTTTCTTTCTTTTTCTCTTTCTTTCTTTCTTTCTTTCTTTCTTTCTTTCTTTCTTTCTTTCTCTCTCTCTCTCTCTCACTCTCTCACTCTCTCACTCTCTCTCACTCTCTCTCACTCTCTCTCACTCTCTCTCTCTCTCTCCTGCCTTTTCATTTGGAGGGAGACAGAGATAGGGGATCATCAAAGCCCCCTGACTGTCTGTCCCTCTGTATCGACCACACTCCCCTCCCTGCAGCCCCACAGGTTCCTATTAGAAAGGATTTGTCTTACACCGCCTGCCTAGAAAAATAAAAAATGTATTGTCATTTTGCCTGGGCTCAACTCCTGCTGATGTTTGACAGCAGCCTGATGTTCTGTGTCCCTGGATGCCTAACAGGTGCCGTCCGTGTGCAAAACAACCCCAAGCGGATACACTAGCTGCCTTCCCTTTCGCCTTGGTACACATCAAATCCAAACCGCCACATTTGACACGGCGAGATGCAATCGCTGTGACAGACCACCAAGCCAAGAGCAGATCAAACACAGCCTACCTTTAGCTACACATATCACAAACAACATTGGTTCCCGTATCTCATCTTTTATTGAAATACTTTTTATATTTTCCTCGGGCTACTCTGTGTTTTACAAAATATAAGCAAGGATATATGTCACTGTTGGGCATCTTGATAAGTCAAGCAAAGGCAGTCTAACGTTTGTTTGCTGTTTGTTATTTTCTTTTTTTGACGTGTCATTCTACAGTGATCATCAGATAACCTTTGAGCTCTTTTCTTATGCTGCGTATGTCAATTTCTGTAGGCCATAGTAGGGTTTCTATCAAGCATACACAAGGTCTTCAATAGGGGTGGCCTGTAGGAGCTGTATGGCAGCCATGTGAGAGTAAAGGCTTTTATGTTCTGTTATTAGCCACAACCTGAAATAAACCCAGAGCAGAAGCAGCGTACCCGCAGGGCTTTCACTGGGACGCTGCTATAATAAATCTGCTATTATCAGATGCTGGTCATTCACTTGGCACAGACAAAGTGCTTTTAGATGTGTGGGAAGACGTGAGGGACTTTCATTGCCGTGTTGATGGCTTCTCATTTGTCCTGGTGTAAAGTTAGTTAAGTCTGTCAGCAGCTGAGGAGCAGTGGGGGAGGCTGGGAGGCAGGGAGGGGAGGGAGAGACAGCCAGGGTTCTTTGGCTTGTTAGCTGGGATAGGATTTAGGAGAGAGAGAGGGAGAGGGAGGGAGACATGGGCAGCAGGCAGGCAGGCTCTCCCCCTGGCTCCAGGGGGTGGGCACTGGGGAGCAGCCTCCAGGGACTGGGCTGATGATCCTGCAGTAATAGGCACTGCTAAAAACACACAGTTAAGCTAAGCCAAATATTCAAGTCAATCATCACCCCTGTGCTTTGTGCTGGGATATAATGTCTAAGCATGAATCAGCCCACTCAGATCGGGGATAAAGATGTTGAATAAGGAAAGGCTTTCTCCCCTCTGGTTTAAAAAGAAAGGCTGTGTGGCGTGATGTGCCAGCGGCCGCCTGGTTGTTGTGGAGGAACAAAGGAACAGCCAGTCCTACAGGCATGCTGATAGGCAGGCAGGGAAACAGGCAGGCAGGCAGAGAGACAGGCAAGCAGGGAGGGAGGGAGGGAGGGATACAGGTAGGCAGGGAGACAGGCAGGCAGGCAGAGAGACAGGCAGGCAGGCAGAGAAACAGGCAAGCAGGGAGGGAGGGAGAGATACAGGTAGGCAGGGAGACAGGCAGGCAGGCAGAGAGACAGGCAAGCAGGGAGGGAGGGAGGGATACAGGTAGGCAGGGAGACAGGCAGGCAGTTGAGGCGCCCGGCCCTGTCCGCCACAGTGTCACACAGATCGATAGAATCATAAATAATAAATCAGGGAAAACAGGTCAAATAAACCCAGTAAATAAATGTGTTGTTGTCTTGTCCTCCGCCCCTACACCTCATGAATTGTGGATAGTGGATTTTGCATTATATATGTGTGTGTGCGTGAATGCATGTTTGTTTGTGCTTCTGTGTGTGTGCGTGGGTGCGCACGTGTGTGGTGCTTGAGTCGTGTGTTTGTGTGTTTCTGGAGGCTCCGTGTGGCGGCCTGTCGGTTTGCCAGTGTTGCCACGGCGACGGTTCGGCTGAGCCCCATTAGCGGCGGAGTCTGATGAGAGACAGCTCTATCCTGCCTCACACACCCAGGGACAGAATCAGGGACAAAATCAGGGACAGCATCTGGGACAACAGAACGCACAGGAGTTCACAACACCCTCATCTGACCTGCTGCTGGCTGCTCACTGGGGGACATACATTCACTACACAGAACACAGACATACAGAGCTCAGTGGGGGACATACATTCACTACACAGAACACAGACATACAGAGCTTAGTGGGGGACATACATTCACTACACAGAACACAGACATACAGAGCTCAGTGGGGGACATACATTCACTACACAGAACACAGACATACAGAGCTCACTGGGGGACATACATTCACTACACAGAACACAGACATACAGAGCTCACTGGGGGACATACATTCACTACACAGAACACAGACATACAGAGCTTAGTGGGGGACATACATTCACTACACAGAACACAGACATACAGAGCTTAGTGGGGGACATACATTCACTACACAGAACACAGACATACAGAGCTCAGTGGGGGACATACATTCACTACACAGAACACAGACATACAGAGCTCACTGGGGGACATACATTCACTACACAGAACACAGACATACAGAGCTTAGTGGGGGACATACATTCACTACACAGAACACAGACATACAGAGCTCAGTGGGGGACATACATTCACTACACAGAACACAGACATACAGAGCTCAGTGGGGGACATACAGTACCAGTCAAGTTTGGACACATATACTTATTCAAAGGGTTTTTCTTTATTTTTACTATTTTCTACATTGCAGAATAATAGTGAAGACATCAACACTATGAAATAATACAAATGGAATCACATTGTAACCAAAAAAGTGTTAAACAAATCAAAATATATTTGAGATTTGAGATTATTCAAAGTAGCCACCCTTTACCTTGATGACAGCTTTGCGCTCTCTTGGCATTCTCTTAACCAGCCTCACCTGGAATGCTGGGTCTCAATTGGGTTGAGGTCAGGTGATTTTGGAGGCCAGGTCACCGGAGTGCCAAAGTCTAGGTTCCGAAAGGCTCCTTAACAGCTTCTACCCCCAGGCCTTAAGACTGCTGAACAAATAATCAAATGGCCACCTGGACTATTTACATTATCTGGGTGGTCCAGGTGGCCATTTGATTAATTGTTCAGCAGTCTTATGGCTTGGGGGTAGAAGCTGGTAAGGAGCCTTTTGGTCCAAGACTTTGGCTCTCCGGTGACCTGGCCTCTACAATCACCCGACCTCAACCCAACCCAAGACCCAGAATGTATGTTCCCCACACTCCAGTACCGCTTGCCATGCGGTAGTAGAGAGAACAGTCTATGATTTGGGTGACTGGAGTGTGGGCCTTCTTCTGACACCACCTAGTATAAAGGTCCTGGATGTCAAGAAGCTTGGCCCCAGTGATGTACTGGGCCAAATGCACTACACTCTGTACTGTCTTACGGTCAGATTCCGAGCAGTTGCCATACCAGGCGGTGATGCAACTGGTCAATATTCTCTCGATGGTGCAGCTGTAGAACTTTTTGAGGAACTGGGGACCCATGTCAAATTCTTTCAGTCTCCTGAGGGGGAAAAGGTGTTGTCGTGCCCTCTTCACAAATGTCTTGGTGTGTTTGGACCATGATCGTTTGTTGGTGATGTGGACACCAAGGAACTTGAAACTCTTGACCCGCTCCACTTCAGCCTTGATGTTAATGGGGGCCTGTTCGTCCCTCCTTTTCCTGTAGTCCACGATCATCTCCTTTGTCTTGCTCACATTAAGGGAGAGGTTGTTGTCCTGGCACCACACTGCCAGGTCTCTGACCTCGTCCCTATAGGCTGTTTCATCGTTGTCGGTGATCAGGCCTACCACTTTTGTGTCGTCAGCAAACTTAAGGATGGTGTTGTCGTGCTTGGCCACTCAGTCGTGGGTGAACAGGGAGTACAGGAGGGTACTAAGCACGCACCCCTGAGGGGCCCCAGTGTTGATGATCAGCATGGCAGATGTGTTTTTGCCTACCCTTACCACCTGGGGGCGGCCCGTCAGGAAGTCCAGGATCCAGTTGCAGAGAGAGGTGTTTAGTCCCGGAGTCCTTAGCTTAGTGATAAGCTTTGTGGGTACTATGGTGTTGAAAGCTGAGCTGTAGTCAATGAACAGCATTCTCACATAGGTGTTCCTTTTGTCCAATGTGGAGTGCGATTGAGATTGAGTCATCTGTGGATCTGTTGGGGTGGTATGCGAATTGGAGTGGGTCTAGGGTTTCCGGCATGATGGTGTTGATGTGAGGTATGACCAGCCCTTTAATGCACCTCATGGCTACCGACGTAAGTGCTACGGGGTGGTAATCATTTAGGCAGGTTACCTTCGCTTTCTTGGGCACAGGGACTATGGTGGTCTGTTTGAAACATGTAGGTATTACAGACTCGGTCAGGGAGAGGTTGAAAATGTCAGTGAAGACACTTGCCAGTTGGTCTGCGCTTGCTTTGAGTACACGTCCTGGTAATCCATTGAATGTTGACCTGTTTAAAGGTTTTGCTCACATCGGCTATGGAGAGCGTGATCACACAGTTGTCCGGAACAGCTGGTGCTCTCTTGCATGCTTCAGTGTTGCTTGCCTCGAAGTGAGCATAAAAGGCATTTAGCTCATCCGGTAGGCTTGAGTCACTGGGCAGCTTGCAACTGGGTTTCCCTTTGTAGTACGTAATAGTTTTCAAGCCAGGCCACATCCATTGAGCATCAGAGCCAGTGTATTAGAATTCAATCTTAGTCCTGTATTGACGCTTTGCCTGTTTGATGGTTCGTCTGAAGGCATAGCGAGATTTCTTATAAGCGTCCGGATTAATGTCCCGCTCCTTGAAATCGGCCGCTGACCACTTACGTATTGAGCAAGTCACTGGTAATTCCTGCTTTAGTTTTAGCTTGTAAGCAGGAATCCGGAGGATAGAATTATGGTCAGATTTGCCAAATGGAGGGCGAGGGAGAGCTTTGTATGCATCTCTGTGTGCGGAGTAGAGGTGGTCTAGAGCTATTTTTCCTCTGGTTGCACATGTGACATGTTGGTAGAAATTAGGTAAAACGGATTCAAGTTTGCCTGCAATAAAGTCCCCGGCCACTAGTATCGCCGCTTCTGGATGAGCATTTTCTTGTTTACTTATGGCCTTATTCTGCTTGTTGAGTGCGGTCTTAGTGCCAGCATCGGTTTGTGGTGGTAAATAGATGGCTACGAATAATATAGATGAGAACCCTCCTAGTAGATAGTGTGGTCTACAGCTTATCATGAGGTATTCTACCTTAGGCTAGCAATACCGCAATACTTCTTTAATATTAGAAATCACGCACCAGCGGTTATTGACAAATAGACACACACCCCTGCCCCTCGTCTTACCAGACGTAACTGCTCTGTCCTGGAGATGCACAGACAAGCCAGCCAGCTCTTTACTATCCATGTCGTCATTTACCAACGTCTCAGTGAAACATAAGATATTACAGATTTAATGTCCCGTTGATAGGATAGTCTTAATCTTGGCCAAAAATACGGAGGGTAGTGGTGCTTTACCTACTCGTCAGCGAATTCTTACAAGGCACCCGCCCTTCTCCCCCTTTTTCTCTGTCTTTTTTCACGTGGATGACTAGGATTTGGGCCTTGTCTCGACAAAGCAGTATATCCTTCTCGTCGGACTCATTAAAGAAACGATCTTCATCCAGTTTGAGGTGAGTAATCGCTGTTCTGATGTCCAGAAGCTCTTTTCGGTCGGAAGAGTAACATTGTGTACAAAATGAGTTACAAACAATGCGAGAAAACAAACAAAATAGCACAGTTGTTTAGGAGCACATAAAATGGCAGCCATCCCCTCTGGTGCTGTGATCTACACTGGCTCACACAGTGCTTAGAAGGGACCATATTCAGTGCATAGGCTTAGTATAGGGACCATACATGTAGTACAGACATAGAGTGGTTAGTAGGGAATGTACCAACACAGGCACCATTAGTGAGTGTAGCCTACATACACAGGCACCATTAGGGAGTGTAGCCTACATACACAGACACCATTAGGGAGTGTAGCCTACATACACAAACACCATTAGTAAGTGTAGCCTACATACACAGGCACCATTAGTGAGTGTAGCCTACATACACAGGCACCATTAGGGAGTGTAGCCTACATACACAGACACCATTAGGGAGTGTAGCCTACATACACAAACACCATTAGTAAGTGTAGCCTACATACACAGACACCATTAGGGAGTGTAGCCTACATACACAGACACCATTAAGGAGTGTAGCCTACATACACAGACACCATTAAGGAGTGTAGCCTACATAACAGGCACCATTAGTGAGTGTAGTCTACATACACAGGCAGCACTAGGGAGTGTAGCCTACATACACAGGCAGCATTAAGGAGTGTAGCCTACATACACAGACACCATTAGTGAGTGTAGCCTACATACACAGGCACCATTAAGGAGTGTAGCCTATATACACAGGCACCATTAATTACATACACAGGCACCATTAGGAGGGTAGCCTACATACACAGGCAGCATTAAGGAGTGTAGCCTACATACACAGGCACCATTAATTACATACACAGGCAGCATTAAGGAGTGTAGCCTACATACACAGGCAGCATTAAGGAGTGTAGCCTACATACACAGGCACCATTAAGGACTGTAGCCTACATACACAGGCACCATTAAGGAGTGTAGCCTACATACACAGACACCATTAGTGAGTGTAGCCTACATACACAGGCACCATTAGGGAGTGTAGCCTACATACACAGACACCATTAAGGAGTGTAGCCTACATACACAGGCACCATTAATTACATACACAGGCACCATTAAGGAGTGTAGCCTATATACACAGGCACCATTCATTACATACACAGGCACCATTAGGAGGGTAGCCTACATACACAGGCAGCATTAAGGAGTGTAGCCTACATACACAGGCAGCATTAAGGAGTGTATGTAACGAGTGTCGTGTGTGGAGGACCAAGACGCACAGGGAAGTGTATACTCATCTTCTCTTTTTAATATATAAGAAGGAGAAACAAAATAAACACGTATACAATTCACAGAAATGACACAAACAGTTCTGTCATGTGACAAGCACAAAACAGAATACAACTACCCACAAACCACAATACAAACACACCCCTAATTATAGGACCTTCAATCAGAGGCAACGATAGACAGCTGCCTCCAACTGAAGGCCCCAACACCAATTAACTAAACATAGAAATACAAATGACTAGACAACATAGAAATAAACTAACATAGAACAATAACCAAAACCATGGACTAATAAATAAAATACCCCTCTCTACATGGACACATACACACAACCACCCTGAACGACATAAAACAAATACCCCCTGCCACGTCCTGACCAAAATAAACACTAACAAATAACACCTTTACAGGTCAGAACGTGACAGTGTAGCCTACATACACAGGCACCATTAAGGAGTGTAGCCTACATACACAGACACCATTAAGGAGTGTAGCCTACATACACAGGCACCATTAAGGAGTGTAGCCTACATACACAGGCACCATTAAGGAGTGTAGCCTACATACACAGACACCATTAAGGAGTGTAGCCTACATACACAGACACCATTAAGGAGTGTAGCCTACATACACAGGCACCATTAATTACATACACAGGCACCATTAGTGAGTGTAGCCTACATACACAGACACCATTAAGGAGTGTAGCCTACATACACAGACACCATTAAGGAGTGTATCCTACATACACAGACACCATTATTGAGTGTAGCCTACATACACAGGCACCATTAGTGAGTGTGGCCTACATACACAGGCACCATTAAGGAGTGTAGCCTACATACACAGGCACCATTAGGGAGTGTAGCCTACATACACAGACACCATTAGGGAGTGTAGCCTACATACACAGACACCATTAAGGAGTGTAGCCTACATACACAGACACCATTAAGGAGTGTAGCTTACATACACAGACACCATTAGTGAGTGTAGCCTACATACACCGGCACCATTAATTACATACACAGGCACCATTAGTGAGTGTAGCCTACATACACAGATACCATTAAGGAGTGTAGCCTACATACACAGACACCATTAAGGAGTGTATCCTACATACACAGACACCATTATTGAGTGTAGCCTACATACACAGGCACCATTAGTGAGTGTGGCCTACATACACAGGCACCATTAAGGAGTGTAGCCTACATACACAGGCACCATTAGGGAGTGTAGCCTACATACACAGACACCATTAGGGAGTGTAGCCTACATACACAGACACCATTAAGGAGTGTAGCCTACATACACAGACACCATTAAGGAGTGTAGCTTACATACACAGACACCATTAGTGAGTGTAGCCTACATACACCGGCAGCATTAAGGAGTGTAGCCTACATACACAGACACCATTAAGGAGTGTAGCCTACATACACAGACACCATTAAGGAGTGTATCCTACATACACAGACACCATTAGTGAGTGTAGCCTACATACACAGGCACCATTAGTGAGTGTGGCCTACATACACAGGCACCATTAAGGAGTGTAGCCTACATACACAGGCACCATTAGTGAGTGTAGCCTACATACACAGGCACCATTAAGGAGTGTAGCCTACATACACAGGCACCATTAGTGAGTGTAGCCTACATACACAGGTACCATTAAGGAGTGTAGCCTACATACACAGACACCATTAAGGAGTGTAGCCTACATACACCGGCAGCATTAAGGAGTGTAGCCTACATACACAGACACCATTAAGGAGTGTAGCCTACATACACAGACACCATTAAGGAGTGTATCCTACATACACAGACACCATTAGTGAGTGTAGCCTACATACACAGGCACCATTAGTGAGTGTGGCCTACATACACAGGCACCATTAAGGAGTGTAGCCTACATACACAGGCACCATTAGTGAGTGTAGCCTACATACACAGGCACCATTAAGGAGTGTAGCCTACATACACAGGCACCATTAGTGTGTGTAGCCTACATACACAGACACCATTAAGGAGTGTAGCCTACATACACAGGCACAATTAATTACATACACAAGCACCATTAGTGAGTGTTGCCTACATACACAGGCAGCATTAGGGAGTGTAGCCTACATACACAGGCAGCATTAAGGAGTGTAGCCTACATACACAGGCACACAGTACAAAGAAAAAAGAGAATAAATAGATATTGTTCCAGTGTTGTTTCCAGAGTTACTGCTGCAGAAGGTTTTATGGCCCCCGTCGCTACCATGTATTAATGTATTGACAAAGCTCCATGGACAATAGACCCATATTACTGTATATGAAAAACATGGATCACCAAAGCATCTGGGGGTATCTGGAGGCATCAAAGGCGCGTGATTACTTCCATTTTTTTTTCAAAGAACACAGCAATATTTCAACTCAGCCCGAAGTGCTCTTTACAGCGCCACGCTGACAACTTAATGATTGTCCCTGGGAGGCCTTTGGTGTTCATCATGCTGCTCCATAATGGAGTGGCTGCCGTGGCGACGGCCTAGGTTGTAGCTGGCCGCTCTATGCTGTTTAGAACCGCCAGCCTAGCGGTGGTCGGCAGTGGGCCCCAGACCAACCCACCTCTCGTCTCTCACTCCCACACATCAACCCCTCCCATCTCCACATCATCATCATCATCATCTCCACAACTCACCGCTCTCTCTCTTTCTCCATCCTGCCTTCAGAAAGACACTTCCTGCTCAGACATAATGAGTGAGAACTCACAGGGAGACGCTTTTCGAGATGCAGATCGGCTAACCCTGCGGAGCAGTGCGATGTCAAATTGCTTCCCCCGGCACCCTGCAGGCGTATGCATCCCAGCTGTATAGAGGGAGCTTTGGGGATGTGCTGGAGTGGGGGACCATGCTGTCTGAGAACCACACATGGCCCTCCCTCCATCCATGTCGTCAACAACCTCTGCCAACAACAGCAACACAACTAAATGACGTGGGTGTCCCCAGCAGCCCCTCTCGGGTATAGGTTGTAGCCTTGCTATCGTTGAGAAGGGAAAAATTGTGTTTGACTTAAAAGTCAGCAGGAAGACATCCAGTATACTGTTTTACTATGAATTATTAAAGCACACCTCTCATTGCAGGCAACTCGCACTCTCAACAGTTTACAGACTGAAGACTATAGCTAGCTAGGTGCTGGCAGGAAACTACGTGGGATGGCTTGAAGAGTGACTTTTATTTTTGACTGCGTATTTCCATCAGGCTTCTAGAAGAATACTCACATTATAAGTCTAGAAACCAGGCATGTCACCTTGTCACCTTCTGAAATCATATCTATAAAGTCAAACAATGCATACAAAACAGATCTAAAGTGTGATGAAATAGAAAAGATCATACGAAATCTCCTAGCTTTCTCTAACACGGCAATACATTATTTGAGTCATTCTCTGCCAACATGAAGTCTAGAACGGTGCTGAGTGTGTTGACTGTACTCTATCTACCCTGTCTCTGCTGGCTGAGCAGAAAGCTGGGGGCTCTGGAGCAGCCATACTGACCATGATGGCTCTCCAGCCAGTAAGGGCCCATACTGCACTGCCAGCTCACCTCTGCTCTGTTCTGTTCTGCAATGCTAATACACACTTCCACATGAGAGGGCATGGCCAGCCCCTCTACACACTCATATTCCGGGTCACTATCCCCCAACCTCACACACACACACACTGTCCTCACACTGTCCTCCTCCGCTTGGTTCCGCCGGAGTGCCACAGGCCTAATCAGGCTGTGGGTGGGGGAGGGGTGTCGGGACAGCAGGGGGTTAGGGGGGTGTCATGAGTAATCAGTCCCCACTTGCCTCCAGTCAATCAGCCTCCTCTCCTCGCCCCCCGGCAGGCGATGTATTGCATCAGCCCTGATTTCTGCTGACAAATGGCTCAGTCCAGCCCCCCTCTACCTTCTGTGCTCCGTCCAGGGCCAGATCTGCCTTACAAATGAGCCTGCTGGATCCAGGGGACTGAGGGGGGTGGGCTCCCCCTCCACAGCACGGCTCGGGGGGGGGGGGGCTGTTTTAACATGGATAACCGTTCACACATCCCGCTGAAGGTAAGGCTTCAAGCTCTCTCTCTCTCTCTCTCTCTCTCTCTCTCTCTCTCCTCTCTCTCCTCTCTCTCTCTCTCTCTCTCTCTCTCTCTCTCTCTCTCTCTCTCTCTCTCTCTCTCTCTCTCTCTCTCTCTCTCTCTCTCTCTCTCTCTCTCTCTCTCTCTCACTCTCACTCTCACTCTCACTCTCACTCTCACTCTCTCTCTCACTCTCTCTCAAAATTCAATTCAATTCAAGGGCTTTATTGGCATGGGAAACATATGTTAACATTTCCAAAGGAAGTGAACTAGATAATAAACAAAAGTGAAATAAACATTACAAATGTACAGTAAACATTACAATAAAGACATTACAAATGTCATATTATGTGCAAATAGTTAAAGTACAAAAGGGAAAATAAATACACATAAATATGGGTTGTATTTACAATGGTAATGTTCATCATTGGTAGCCCTTTTCTTGTGGCAACAGGTCACACATATTGCTGCTGTGATGGCACACTGTGGTATTTCACCCAGTAGATATGGGAGTTTATCAATATATGGGTTTGTTTTCGAATTCTTTGTGTATCTGTGTAATCTGAGGAAAATATGTGTCTCTAATATGGTCATACAGGATGTTAGAAAGTACAGCTCAGTTTCCACCTCATTTTGTGGGCAATGTGCACATACTGTAGCCTGTCTTCTCTTGAGAGCCAGGTCTGCCTACGGCGGCCTTTCTTAATAGCAAGGCTATGCTCACTGAATATGTACATAGTCAAAGCTTTCCTTATGTTTGGGCCAGACACAGTGGTCAGGTATTCTGCCACCGTGCACTCTCTGTTTAGGGCCAAATAGCATTCTAGTTTGCTCAGTTTTTTTGTTAATTCTTTCCAATGTGTCTTGTAATTATCTTTTAGTTTTCTCATGATTTGGTTGGGTCTAATTGTGTTGCTCTCCTGGGGCTCTGTGGGGTCTATTTGTGTTTGTGAACAGAGCTTTCTCTCTCTCTCTCTCTCTCTCTCTCTCTCTCTCTCTATCTATCTATCTTTCAATATTTGACCCACTCTCTCACTTTGGCCCCCCTCCCACACCCCTGTCTCTCGTTCCCAGATGCATCAAGCATGGGCAGTGCGGTGACAACTCCAATTAGCAGTACAGGAAGATGTTTCTTAAGTGTGCCCTTCATGTTTTCCAGTTGCTTCAAGTGCCTCCTAAACTCTCACCCTGTCTATTTCAATATCGTGTTTTGGTGGGGCGCTAATCTTTTTTCTCCACACACACCTCTATTCAGGAACACACTTTGTCATACACACGCAGTCTCTTCCCCTTTTTGTGTGTGTGTGTGTGTGTGTGTGTGTGTGTGTCTGTCTGCAGGCACACACCTGCACAGGCGTGTTCAGGGACACCAAGATGGATTGGCAGTCACGTTATCTGGGCCTTGTTCTCCACTCTGGCCCGCTCCTCCTCCTGGCCTGAAACGGAACCGGACTCATCTGGTTTGGCCCACCAGGGAAACAGACAGACAGATGATACTCCACAGAGCCAGGACAAGCCAAGCAGATCTGAACCGAGCCAGGTCAGAGTGGGCATGGCCAGCAGCCTGGCAGACATCACCATCAGGCCAGCATCACACCGCTAGCTAGCTAACCCAGATCACAACGTCACATGACTCAATCCCACAGACACAAGGCCGGTCTCCAGCCACAACCAGAAATAGGTTAAAGAGGCTAAAAATAAGAAACATTAATAATTAATCTCTTTCTTTCAACCTGTACCTCAGATAAGAAATAGCACACTTCACATGACGAAGTGGCTTAATGGGCAGGCTTGTTAGATTATTCTGTTTCCCAGGCTCTTTTCTCAGTATGAGCCACAAGTCGAAGTCACACGAGGGAGAGGGCGGTGGTTGCGGTTGACAGTGCCATTGTTCTATCCTCAGGGTGGACACTGTGTTACAGTGTGTTACAGTGGGGAATAATCCAATAGGACAGTTAATGGAGGCTGCCTTCTCTCTGTCTCTCTGCTTCAGCTTGTTTCAAAGCGCCTCGTGTTGGTGTTAAGAGATGTCTCCCCCAGGTCATACACCACCATAACAACTACGGTAACTGCAACAAGATGTGACCACATCATCCTAAAACCTTAGTTAACAACCGCTGCAGAGTTTGCTGGATTCTGGAATACAAACTTCCCAAATTATGTCTCTGGCTGTTCTAGCCCTGTCCCATTCTGCATGCGGAACATAAAACAAGCCATAAAATGTTCTTACAGAAACCTGTGTTTTGTTTCAGTGCTTTATCTTAGTTCCTTCTCTTAAAGTGGAACTGACAGCATTTTAGCAACATGAAATCTTATTCAAATCTGTTCCTTTACACCCCCAGGAAGAACATGACACTTCGTTTGTCATTTTCTGTCAAGCGAGCGCTTAGATATGGTCATTTTTACGTTTTTCATACATTCTTCGAATGTTTGGGAATTACATATACTAAGGCATTTGTGAAAATTCTATAGCAATATATAGTGGGAAAGCGGCAGTGCGTTTGGACAATTAACAGACATTGCAGTAAATAAAACCTAGTAAAAACATCTGTCTCGTCCAGGACCAGAGTCTACAGTACGCAAACAAGCCATTTGCCACAAGGGCCTGCCATCATTCACTATGAACTGGACTGTGTGTTTAGAGGCAGTTGCAACAGCGTGACTTTAGATCATTAGAACACATACACTTGAATGGATTTATGTAGCTAAATACCACGGGAGTCCTCATACATTTGGGAACTTTACAGTCCTATTGATCAAACAACCATAAAAAGGTAGGCTGTCTTTCCCTATATGCACATCAACAACAACAAGATCAACAACTAATGCTAGCCAGAGCAAGATGAGCTAAAATATAACAAAGGAACGTTAGATAAACCCTCTCAAACTTTTTGGGCTAGTTGGCCGTCAAAATTGCACTGATAAACGTCCAGCCTGCTCGTCCTTCTGCAGCTTGCCTGCCAGTGCATGCGTGGTCCCAACCAAGCACCCATGCTAAATGGCTAATGTTGGCTAGCTTGCTAGCTAGCTACTTCCAGCCACAAATGAGAGAACACCTCAGTGACCATTTTACTTGCCGTAGCAGAGCAGGTTAGGCTGTTTACATGTTATCTAGAGCGTTCTTGACTATTACTTTTTTTGCCTATGTTTAATGACACTGGTCATATTCAGCGGGTGTTGCGTGTTTGTAAATTCATCAGTTATTCTGCCCTCTGGCACGCTCAGACAATAGTGTTCTGAAATCGGGGTAGATAGCCAGCCAGAGTGCATTTTAGAACGCAAGAGATATGTTAACTGGATAACAATTGTTCAGCATAACTAGCTTGTAAAGCGATTGACATTTCTTGCTTGCTAACCAAATGACAAGTGCATCTCTAGCTGTGTAGCCACCAAAAAATGATATGAGGGGAAAAAGTCAGTCATTCACCCACTCCTCCAATGACATGACGTCCTCCTACAGTAGCAGATAGCTAGATATCTAGCTAACGTTAGCGAGCTAGCTAACATTAGCCACCTAGCTAGAATTCGTAACATTCATACTAAATGTGTGATGGACATCCACAAATTAATACATACCATACGAAACCTAACATATCATACTAAATGGTGTGTCACGGATTTACGTACCGAATTATAAGAAATGCGCTGAGACCAGATTGAGTGCAAAGCCAGCTTTCTGCTAAATACCCTGAGCAGCAGCAAAGCCCCCTGGGAGGAGGCGGGTTGTCTAAATATGTGGCTAATCTACCACAAAAAAGAAAAGAAGAAAGGAGAAAGGAAAGTGAGAGAGCGGGAGGGGGAAAAACAACACAAAGCCAAACAGTTAGCCAGCCCTATGTGTTTTAGTCTATTTCTGGCTGCTGCTCCAGGGGTGTGGGGATTTAGTTCCCTGAGGAGCACTCTGGTACAGCAGCTCTTTACTGCGTACATTAGACCCTAGTGCCATTACAGCAGCCCCCCTTCCTCACACACACACACACACACACACACACAACCACACACGCGCACGCGCACTCGCACACTCTCCCTCTCTCCCTCTCACCCTCTCACCCTCTCTCCCTCTCTCCCTCTCTCCCTCTCACCCTCTCACCCTCTCTCCCTCTTAGTCCTAACATCCTACCGCTGGCACTGCAGTAATATTTCTGTGGCACGGTGGATCCTATAATAAGCGTGCATCACAATAAAGCTTCATAAGCGTAAACTTACGGTGCATATACCTCCCTCTTCTTTGACTTCTTTTATGACGCCGTCAGGGCTTTCTACTAATCACTGAAAGTTGGCCGGGGTAATAACACATGATATAAACCCATTAGAGCTCCACAATCCACAAACCCACTTCATTGTCATCTCAATGAATCAACAGAGCTTATTTTTTTTAAAGAATAGCCCTGCACTCCGGAATCCCCGGGCTGTCAGACTAAATGCAGCTCCACCTGAGAGCTCATTGGCTGCTCACAGCAAGTCAACTAAATAACAGCCTAAGACTCATACACCCTGGACTCCTCTGTCTTAGACGTTATCAATCCTGAACCGCACCAGTAGCGTTTTAACATGCATATTTCATGTCTGTTGAAGGCCAGAAGTGAGACCCTGGGAAAATGTTTCAATTAATGGATTGCAGACGGACATCTGTGGCTAATAAGTGCATATTAATTTAACGCTAGAGAGACAGCTATGTACAGTGCATTCGGAAAGTATTCAGACACATTCACTTTTTCCACATTTTGTTATGTTACAGCCTTATTCTAAAATTGATTACATATTTTTGTTCCATCATCAATTTACACACAATACCCTATAATGACAAAGTGAAAACAGGTTTTTAGAAATGACTGCACATTTATAAAAAATAAAAAAAACAGAAATAACTTATTTACATAAGTATTCAGACCCTTTGCTATGAGAATCCAAATTGAGCTCAGGTGCATCCTGTTTCCATTGATCATCCTTGAGATGTTTCTACAACTCCACCTGTGTTAAATTCAATTGATTGGACATGATTTGGAAAGGCACAAATCTGTCTATATAAGGTCCCACAGTTGACTGTGCATGTCCGAGCAAAAACCAAGCCATGAGGTCGAAGGAATTGCCCGTAAGGCTCAGAGACAGGATTGTGTCGAGGCACATCTGAGGAAGGTTACCAAAAACATTCTGCAGCATTGAAGGTCTCCCAAGAACACAGTGGCCTCCATCATTCTTAAATAGAAGAAGTTGGTAACCATCAAGTCTCTTCCTAGACGTGGCCGCCCGGCCAAACTGAGCAACCGGTGGAGAAGGGCCTTGGTCAGGGAGGTGACCAAGAACCCGATGGTCACCCTGACAGAGCTCCAGAGTTCCTCTGTGGAGATGGGAGAACCTTCCAGAAGGACAACCATCTCTGCAGCACTCCACCAATCAGGCCTTTATGTTAAGAGTGGCCAAATGGAAGCCACTCCTCAGTAAAAGGCACATGACAGTTCGTTTGGAGTTTGCCAAAAGGCACTTAAAGGACTTTCAGACCATGAGAAACAAGATTCTCTGGTCTGATGAAACCAAGATTGAACTCTTTGGCCTGAATGCCAAGCGTCACATCTGGAGGAAACCAGGCACTGCTCATCACCTGGCCAATACCATCCCTACAGTGAAGTATGGTGGTGGCAGCATCATGCTGTGGGGATGTTTTTCAGCGGCAGGGACTAGTCTAGATTGAGGGAAAGATGAACGGAGCAAAGTACAGCGAGATCCTTGATGAAAACCTGTTTCAGAGCGCTCAGGACCTCAGACTGGGGCGAAGTTTCACCTTTCAACAGGACAATGACCCTAAGCACACAGCTAAGACAATGCAGGAGCGGCTTCGGGACAAGTCTCTGAATGTCCTTGAGTGGCCCAGCCAGAGCCCGGACTTGAACCCGATCGAACATCTCTGGAGAGACCTGAAAATAGCTGTGCAGCAACGCTCCCCATCCAACCTGACAGAGTTTGAGAGGATCTGCAGAGAAGAATGGGAGAAACTCCCCACATACAGGTGTGCCAAGCTTGTAGTGTCATACCCAAGAAGACTCGAGGCTGTAATCGCTGCCAAAGGTGCTTCAACAAAGTACTGATTAAGGGGTCTGAATACTTATGTAAATGTAATATTTCATTTATTTTTTTTGCAAAAATGTCTAAAAACCTGTTTATGCTTTGTCATTATTGGGCATTGTGCGTAGATTGATGATGGTAACATTTTTTGTAATCAATTTTAGAATAAGGCTGCAATGTAACAAAATGTAAAAAAAAAAAATTGAATGGGTCTGAATACTTTCCAAATGCACTGTAGTATTTCACTGTCTAAACAGCCATTTTGGATTCAAACATGTACAGAGTGTCACAGTCCAGAAATGTGTGTGTTTTTTTACATTGCAAGCAGAAACACATTCTCCTGGAGAAAAATACCTCAGTCCCGTTTTCCTTTCTATTCCCCCTCGCCGGCTCCTTTCCCCCAATCCCTTCCCACCATGCACACACACGCACACACACACACACTGCTGTTACCCAGGGGCTAAATTCTAACGAGGCTCCCTCCCTGGTCAACAAGGCCTCTCATCCTGCCAGCACCGATTGGCTTCTCGCTGACCGGCCCCCTCCCCTCCTGCCCCCACACAAACACAGCCTTGAATTATTCAGCCTTTGCGGCAGGCAGGCAGGGCCGCGGTTGATGAGCAGGTGAATGGGAGATTGCGGGTGTGTGAAGCCCAGTGGACGGCCCAGGGAGGGGATGCTGAGGGGAAGAGCGGAGTGGCACAGCACCGTGGCAGGCCAACCTCATTTCCACTGCACTAGGTCCGCCACTCTCCCCGGCACACACAGCCCCAGCCATGCAGCTCCCTCCTAGCACCTCACACATCCCATTACAGCTTAGCTGAGCCCAGCGGTGTGTGGGTGGGTTTATTTGTATGTGTGTTTGCATGCGTGTGTAAGACAGAGGTGGCATGTGGGTGTGCATGTGAAAACGAGAGAGAGAGGCAGAGGCAGAGAGGAAGGGGGATATGCTTAGACTGTTGACATTACTGCTGGACCACACATACAGTACATTCAGAAAGTATTCAGACCCCTTGACTTTTTCCACATTTTGTTACGTTACAGCCTTATTCTAAAATTGATTAAACAATTATTTCCTCATCAATCTACACACAATACCCCAATAAGGACAAAATGAAAACAGGTTAAGACATTTTTGCACATTTATAAAAAAACAAAAACATAAATAACTTATTTACATAAGTATTCAGACCCTTTTCTATGAGATTCAGAATTTAGCTCAGGTGCATCCTGTTTCCATTGATCATCCTTGAGACGTTTCTCTAACTTGATTGGAGTCCACCTGTGGTAAATTCAATTGATTGGACATGATTTGGAAAGGCACACCTGTCTCATATAAGGTTCCACAGTTGACAGTGCATGTCAAAGGAAAAACCAAGCCATGAGGTCGAAGGATTTGTCCGTAGAGTCCCGAGACAGGATTGTGTCGAGGCACAGATCTGGGGAAGGGTACCAAAAAATGTCTGCAGCATTGAAGGTCCCCAAGAAAACAGTGGCCTCCATCATTCTTAATTGGAAGAAGTTTGGAACCACCAAGACTTTTCCTAGAGCTGAGTAATCGGGGTCCTTGATCAGGGAGGTGACCAAGAACCCGATGGTCACTCTGACAAAGCTCCAGAGTTCCTATGTGGAGATGGGAGAACCACCCAGAAGGACAACCATCTTTGCAGCACTCCACCAATCAGGCCTTTATGGTAGTGTGGCCAGATGGAAGCCACTCCTCAGTAAATGACGCTACAAGCGATACGCCATCTCATTTGGTTTGCACTTAGTGGGACTATCATTTGTTTTTCAACAGGATAATGAGCCAAAACACACCTCCAGGCTGTGTAAGGGCTATTTGACCAAGGAGAGCGATGGAGTGCTGCATCAGATGACCTGGCCTCCACAATCACCCGACCTCAACCCAATTGAGATGATTTAGGATGAGTTGGACCACAGAGTGAAGGAAAAGAAGCCAACAAGTGCTCAGCATATGTGGGAACTACTTCAAGACTGTTCGAAAAGCATGTCGTCATGAACCTGGTTGAGAGAATGCCAAGAGTGTGTCAAGCTGTCATCAAGGCAAAAGGTAGCTACTTTGAAGAATCTCAAATATAAATATACACTTTTTTGGTTACTATATGATTCCATATGTGTTATTTCATAGTTTGATGTCTTCACTATTATTCTACAATGTAAAAAATAGTCAAAATAAAAAAAAACCTGGAATGAGTAGGTGTGTCCAAACGTATGACTGATTTGCTAAAATATATATTTTTTTACTGTTTTTGCTTTGTCATTATGGGTTATTGTGTGTAAATTGATGAGCGGAAAAAAAACAGTTGGATCAATTTTTAGGGAAAAATTCAAGGTGTCTGAATACTTTCCGAATGCCCTGTATGTGGCACAGCATAATCTTCTTCCTCTTCTCATTTGGAGTTTAATGTGGATGCTTTTTCCATAAACCTGGATCCTGAATCACTGCCATCCTCTTACAGTCACCCCAGGTCTAGCAGCACTAATACCACAAGGAAATGCATGCTGTGCACATACACCAGCAGCCACCTGACATAGACAATCACTGGTTTTCATCATGGTCGCATGTCCAAAAGAGGAGGTAAGGACACTGATATCTATACGGCTAAGAGATGAAGATTATTTTCTTGGATCAATTTGGATTTGGGAGGAGGGATTGTGTGAAGGATGTGGGATTTGCTATGATGCTGAGCTGGTGTGTGGAGTGTGTGAAGTCAATCTCTGGTGGACTGGGTCCAGCTCTGACACACCAACTGTCTCAGAAACTTCTCCCCTGATAGGTCGCGTCTGTTAAACATTCTAACTAGTCAGTGTTCATCAAGCAATCTAAAAAAAACGTTTGAAAAAAGCCTTGGGACGCCCATGCTTTTATTTAGTGGCATTAATGTCAAACTAGCTGACATTGTGATTGCTTGTCTGCCCCACAACACAGGCAGACACTTTTATTTAATGTAACCTTTACTTAACTAGGCACGTCAGTTAAGAACAAATTCTTATTTTACAATCACGGCCTACCCCGGCCAAACCTTCCCCTAACCTGGACGACGCTGGGCCAATTGTGCACCGCCCTATCTAACTCCTGATCAAGGCCGGTTGTGATACAGCCCGGGATCGAACCAGGGTCTGTAGTGACACCTCTAGCACTGAGATGCAGTGCCTTAGACCGCTGTGCCACTCGGGAGCCCGCACGCAGGTACACACACAGGCACACACAAACATATACAGTAGTGTGTACAGTACACAATAACACACATACAGATCAGTGATGTGAGCGCTGTGTGATCACGACAAGCTGCCATGTGCACATGTTTTTCACAACACCCCACTCTCTGTATCCACAGAGGGCCCTGACATGATGGCAGTGTACTGTATGCACCTGGACAGCTGTCAGAACCTGTCCCACTCTGTAGCCACACATACTCCCCTTCTGGGGTCTCTCTCTCTCTCTCTCTCTCTCCTCTCCTCTCTCTCTCTCTCTCTCTCTCTCTGCTCTCTCTCCTCCTCTATCTCTCTCCTCTCCTCTCTCTCTCTCTTCTCTCCTCTCCTCTCTCTCTCTCTCTCTCTCTCTCCTCTCCTCCTCTCTCCTATCTCTCTCTCTCCTCTCTCTCTTCTACTCCTCTCTCTCTCTCTCTCTCTCTCTCTCTCTCTCTCTCTCTCCTGCTCTCTCTCTCTCTCTCTCTCTCTCTCTCTCGCTCTCTTCTCTCTCGCTCTCTCTCTTCTCTTCTCTCTCTCTCTCCTCTTATCTCTCTCTCTCTCTTCTCTCTCTCTCTCTCTCTCTCTCTCTCTCTCTCTCTCTCTCCTCTCTCTCTCTCTCTCTCTCTCTCTCTCCTCTCTTCCTCTACTCTCTCTCTCTCTCTCTCTCTCCTCTATCTCTCTCTCTCTCTCTCTCTACTCTCTCTCTCCTCTCTCTCTCTCTCTCTCTCTCTCTCTCTCTCTCTGAACCACATATATATACATTCCAGCTCAGTACACAGCCATCAGTGCATGCTATTCATTTCTGCAGCAAATGTTTTCCTGGGGACTCGGACAATAGCCCTCAGAATATTGTGGTGAGCAATTACTGATGAGCCCATGAAAGGCCAGGTAGCATTATGAAGAGTGTGTGCAGGGAGGCAAGAGGGAAATGGTGGGCCTGAAACTCAGTTGCCTTTAAGGGTTCTTGTATACACCTGGAATATGTACTATATGCTTTTATAAACTGGGTGGTTCGAGCCCTGAATGCTGATTGGCTGACAACCATGGTATATCAGACCGTATACCACGGGTATGACAAAACATTTATTTTTACTGCTCTAATTACGTTGATAACCAGTTTATAATAGCAATAAGGCACCTCGAGGGTTTGTGATATATGGCCAGAATACCAAGGCTAAGGGCTGTATCCAGGCACTCTGCGATGCGTCGTGGATAAGAACAGCCCTTAACCGTGGTATATTGGCAATATACCACATCCCCTCATGCCTTATTGCTTAAATATACTGTCTATATTGATTGGGTTTCACATCGATCAGATGGCAATCACATCACACATCTTTAAGTGGGGGGACAGCCAGCGGTGAAGGAGTTAATGACAAAACGCAATCGTTAATAACTCATAACTCCTCTCCTGGGGAATCCTAGTTTACATTAATTACACCATAGCCCCTGGCAAACTGCATATCAAGCAGTATTTTTCAAACAAACAACTGGCATATCTACTTACCATCAGCGCAGAGCAACGGGGGGGGGACTGGATGGCTGGCTGGCTGTTTGACTTGATAGCTGGCTGGCTGGCGAGAGGCCGCTGAGCGGAGAGAAGCTTTTCCAGCCCACAGAACACACAATCCACAATGCACTGAGCACAGCCAGCCTGCTACACTACAACATATCTACTACACACGCTGTCTCACTCATCTATCCCTTTACCATCCCCTCTCTCTATCTCTCTCTCGCTCTGTCCATGGCCCTGTCTCCATTTCCAGAACATGAAAACAGACATGCTACGATGGATTCCTCTCTCTTCTGAGTACACTAGATGGAGCACGTCTCTGATGGATTGATGGTAGCAGTGTGTTCCCAGTACTGGTACAGTGGCTGGAGCTGTGATAGTGTCTGTGTTGTTCCCGCAGGCCTGTGTTTCTACGTTGTCGTCGTGACTACCGGAGGCAGTACAGAAACACTGTTGAGCGTAGCTGGTGGAGCTATACCTCCGACCACCCATCTGATCCTCTTTTTCTCCCACCGGGGAATCTCGCGCTCTGTTGGGGGGGGGGTGCACCTGCGTATGTGTGTCTCGGTGGGGTCTGACACACGGCAATGTCTGCCTGTTCTATTTGGGTGACATGTTGTGTCTCAGGAAGAGAGGAGACAGGGGGTCTCCACGGGGCTCGAGCAGGAGAACGGGTAACTGTTTCACAGCACAGTGGGGAGAGGGGAAGGCACCGCCATGCTACCCTCTGTGTATTCACCATGAGTAGAAGTGATACTCAGTGGAATTACAACTCCATGTTGGGCAGTTGAAGGGTTTGATTTCTGGAAAAGTACCATTTCAGAGTCCTACAGTACAGTGTAGGATATTAGTGGGGAAGACCCTACAACTCTCATACGACGCGAGAACGCATTCTCTTTCTGGGGATTGTGTGGGTAGCGTAGTTTTGTTGGATGACGTTGTGTTGTTGGATGCCCCAATATAAGTGCTTGATTACCATTTCATGCATGTGTTTGTGCCTGTGTACCGTAACTGTAACATGTCTACCAGCAAAGACAAACAGATGCATAATATAACAAACATACATGCAGAGAAAGGAGTTGAGGAGTTGCACAAGGCTGTTAATTCTCCCTGACGTGGCTTGGTGTTCTTTAATATGTTGTGGATGTTAAATCTTTCAGAGGCCAGATGGTTTGGATACTGTGTTTTCCCTCGCAGCCTCGGTGCCCCCGTACCCCTCATTTATACATTCATCCACATCTCGCCTTTTAATCCCAGTGGTGGGTCAACCCTGACGGATGCCCTCCCAGGCAGGCAAGGGGGCGCAATTAGCGACTCCGCGAGACGGAGGGGACTACGAGCAGGGTGGAATGAGCTGGGAAATAATCCCCCTCTCTTTAACGCACTACTAAGCACAGTTATAGCCTACCGTGAACGCATCCCTTGGCGTTCTCTCAAAGAACAACTTCTTTTTTTTTATGCTCTTTAAGAAGAAAAAAAGCCCTCCAGGCTGGAGCTTGGCAAATTTGAAGGATAAAAGAAACAACTTGTTTTTCGAGAAAAGCGCCAGAAATGTTCAAAGTTTGCAGTGTTAGTATTTGCATGTTTAATGTGAAACATGTGCCTTTTGGCTAGGCTCCTTCTTGTATTATTCCACAGAGATGGGGGTTGGTCTGTCTATCTGTGATGTTCTTCTGACCCGGTAATGTTGAGCCATGCTGTCTCTGTAGCAGACCCGGCTCTACTCCGCTCCACTACTGACGCTGACGATGTCCTTGTCACTTGCTATCTGCCATAGTGGGGGAAATAGAAAGAGGACTACTCCCACACACACTGTGTACAAACACAGAGATGCACACACTACACTACACACACAGATACTGTGCATAAACACGCACGCATACCGTGCACAGATATGCACATATTTTGTTTTGTAAAGGCAGAAATCCTATCTCACACTCACACACAGTGCCCTTTCCTATTTTCAAATTGTCTCTTTCATCCCTCGTGCATATCATTTCTGTTCTCCCCTTCGTCTAAGAAAACAACAATGACTCACTAAGCTTTTTGTAAAGAGACCAATTTGAGAAAATGCAAAGAACAAATGAATTGACATTTGATGGCATTGCCTTAGAAAGTGCGAGTGGAGTGCATCTGATCAATGCTGGCTATATTCCCCGGAGAACAGACACATTAAACAGTTCAAACCGGCCCTTAAAAGCCTGGATTATTGATTGAATCATTTTCCAAAGTATTTTTGTATTTTTTTTATCTCTGGGGCTGAAGCGGGTTGGAGTAGGCTGGTAGGTGGTGGGTGGTGATGTTTTCTGTGTTCAGATGGCATGGTGGTGAAGTGGGTAGAGACTTACCCCTGGCAGTGTTTTCTGTTCATGGAGGGCGTTCTGGGCTTTGATGGCCGACTCGCGGGCGCAGTAGGTGAGGAACGCGCAGCCTGAAAAACAGAAAAGGGGGAGATATTAACACAAGTCTATCTGAACACTGGGGACTGAACACTGATGAAAGGAGAGGACACTAAACACCGAGTGGCAACACTAGCTCAGAGACAGAACAAGAGGAGACTGACAATAGATATCAACCCTAGGTCAGTTACTGGGCACAACAACACTCGGCAACAACTGTGTTCAATCGAATCCCCTCCACCCACAACATTGGGTTCCCTTCAACCTCGCTTAGGCCCTTGTCAGTCATGAAAAACAACACCCTGGAAAGGGGATGTGTCCCTCACAATGAGGCAGCAAGAGCTGCTACTGGGGAACAATCCCTCCCTGCAGACAGTCTCAATGCTGCCATACACTCGATTTTCTTCCTGTCTTCAGCTGGCCTTCGGGCTGAATGCTCTCTATCTCTCTTTCTCTCTCCCTCCTCTCTCTCCCTCTCACTCTCTCTCTGTGCCTTACTTTCTCTTGTTTTTCTCTCTCTTCTCTCTCCCTCTCTATCTATATCTCTCTATCCCAGCCCCAGTGCCATAGATCAGCCTCTCGCTGTCAAAAGCGCCTACCATGCTGCCGCGATGCACAACACTGAACCCTTCTGACAGCAGCAGAGACAGCAAGAGGGAGCAGGGCCGCAGGACAGAGAGGGGGAAAGAGGGAGGAATGGGAGGACTCGAACACTGTGCAGACGGTGGGAGGGAGAGAGGGAGGAGGGCAGGGCTTCAGGCCTCAGGGCTTCAGGCCTCAGGGCTTCCTGAGCACAGAACGAATGCCCAGCCACAAGAACACCAGGTGACTACCACACATACACACATACAAACACGCACACTGTCACTCTCGCCCACTGTCTGCCAAATAAAGAGCTCCTCCTGCTGGCAGACAGCCCAGAGAAATGAGGTAGATGAGGAGAGAGGAGAGAGATTAAAGAGAAAGAGAGAGAGACCCCGGAGAGGTATTGATGCAATCATTTACCCCTGACTGTCTGAATAAATAGATTTGGTAGTGTTATATTAATGAAGTTCATGTCTGAATATATAGATTTGGTAGTGTTATATTAATGAAGTTCATGTCTGAATATATAGATTTGGTAGTGTTATTTTAATGAAGTTCATGTCTGAATATATAGATTTGGTAGTGTTATATTAATGAAGTTCATGTCTGAATAAATAGATTTGGTAGTGTTGTTCATGTGCGTTACCACACACTATCATATTTCTGCCATTTTAGAAACGGTTTACTAGAAAGCATCACATTTCGGGTCATAATTCAACAGAAAATATATTCAGTGGGTGGTGAAGATGGCGTCTTTAAAGAGACAATATTCCTATCATTCCCGATGTTGCAGATCACATCACATTCATCCGTCCATAAATTCACCACCTCATTCAACATCTTGCACCCCGTCGCCTGGCTGTATGACAACATGCTTATGCATCTATCTTTCCCCTGAGCAACGCTACATAGACTTTCAATGACCCCAGCATTTTTCCCCCAGCTATTCTTTTCTCAGAGCCAGGTCAGTGCATTATAGTAACCTTTGCTACAGTGCTACACAAAAAGAGGGGGTGCTTTGTCAGGCATTGATCCATTGATTGGCCAGGCCGCGTTACATCCCTATGCCCTACGGCCCTATACAGCCCAACTGTCTCCCAGCACAGCAGGCCTGCTAGTCTCTGCTCTCTAGTCCCTGCTCTCTGGGTCTGGATGTATGTTATGGAAGGACAGTGATGGAGTCTGACAGAGGTGACCACCTCAGTCTTAAGTGGCTGACTGCCAGGAGTCACGGTGCATCTCTCTTCACACCCCCCCCCCCCTCCCCACCGGCCCTAACCTAATGATTTCCAATGGCTACCAAGCAAATAACTATCATGATGCTTTCTTCCCCACATAACATCACCCCTGTCTCACTGAGGAGACCATGGTACTAAATGGGGCCATGTTGTTGTTATTCTGTAGGAATTGTGTTGTTGGTATATTTGACAAGTGCCATCCCTATCTCTCACTGAGCAGGGCCTCGTTTGCATATTACAATCACAAACACTGCCCAAATTGGATTTATTTGTTAATGTGTAACACATACGGCATTGAGAATAAATTAATAACAACCACAATGCCAACAAACAAAGGGGAACATGAACTCCATTTAAATGTGCTTCTATGTTCTTTAATGTAAGGCTTAATAAGAATCTGCTGGCCACGGGCGAAAGCTCTAACAACTTCCTAATTGGAATCCAAACATGTACAAATAGCCAGCGTTGCATTGCATACCAAGTGCGGACGTCAGAGCCTGATGAAATGGTTTGAAACACGACAAACAGCGATGTAACCCAGAGAGAGAGGCTGGTGGTGTTGCTGACGCAGCGAAGGGAAGGCACAATGTGGAAAATATGAGACTACCGAGGCATCATTTGATACCAATCTAAAACAGCCCTTATCTCACACGTTGATTTCTAGTGGAGAATCTCCTCTTCCTCCTACTCCTCCTCCTCATCTGCTCCGATATACTCCTGTCTGACGTGTGGCTCCACTACATCGGCTGAGGTAGCTACAGAGAGGCTACAGAGAGGATAGAGAGGCTACAGAGAGGCTACAGAGAGGATAGAGAGGCTACAGAGAGGCTACAGAGAGGATAGAGAGGCTACAGAGAGGATAGAGAGGCTACAGAGAGGATAGAGAGGCTACAGAGAGGCTACAGAGAGGATAGAGAGGCTACAGAGAGGATAGAGAGGCTACAGAGAGGATATAGAGGCTACAGAGAGGATAGAGAGGCTACAGAGAGGCTACAGAGAGGATAGAGAGGCTACAGAGAGGATAGAGAGGCTACAGAGAGGCTACAGAGAGGATAGAGAGGCTACAGAGAGGCTACAGAGAGGATAGAGAGGCTACAGAGAGGATAGAGAGGCTACAGAGAGGATAGAGAGGCTACAGAGAGGATAGAGAGGCTACAGAGAGGCTACAGAGAGGATAGAGAGGCTACAGAGAGGATAGAGAGGCTACAGAGAGGATAGAGAGGATAGAGAGAGGATAGAGAGGCTACAGAGAGGATAGAGAGGCTACAGAGAGGATAGAGAGGCTACAGAGAGGCTACAGAGAGGATAGAGAGGCTACAGAGAGGATAGAGAGGCTACAGAGAGGATAGAGAGGCTACAGAGAGGATAGAGGCTACAGAGAGGCTACAGAGAGGATAGAGAGGTTACAGAGAGGATAGAGAGGCTACAGAGAGGATAGAGAGGCTACAGAGAGGATAGAGAGGCTACAGAGAGGATAGAGAGGCTACAGAGAGGCTACAGAGAGGATAGAGAGCCTACAGAGAGGATAGAGAGACTACAGAGAGGATATAGAGGCTACAGAGAGGCTGCAGTGCTGATCAGGCTAGAGGGACATAAGGGGCCAATGGGGTGACTGTCTTTCTCTCCCCAGCTCCACTGTGTTGAGATGGTTTGTAATTAAAGAGACTTCTCCTCTGCTCTCCCCTCCTCTCCTCTTCCCTCCTCTCCTCTACTCCCCACCACTCTCCGCTCTCCGATAGTAGCCATTTGCAGGGTTATTTCCTGCCGACGAGGCCCTCCATTACTAGTGCAAAAGGGAACGTGTGTCTGATCCAGCACCTTTGGCCCTAATCTGTGAAGTGTAGGTAATTCCTGCTAAGTGTAGAGGTCCTACTGATAAACCCATCACCGTCCCCCTCTCCTCTTACTCTCCTCCTACTCTTCCAGAATCAGCACTTATTCTAAGAGCCTACTACATTCAGTCCCTACTGTCACACACAGACACACACACACCAACGCACACACACACAGCCCAATGTACACATAGGCACCACAGCGTCTCTCACTCCATCTTTCTATTCCCTCTCTGTGCCCCAGAGGACCCTGCCCCAGTGTAATGAAAAGGTGTGAACTTCCCCTCTCCTTGGCATTTACTCCACCAAAAGTGTGAAGGTAGCAGAAACAGAGCTAGCCCTGGCTCAGGTCTTTAGTCGCTGCCTACCCGCTCCCTCACACTTCATTTGCACTCTGTGGGAAATGTCATCGCCGAGGGTAGATTACTTGCTTACTTCATTTACTGCTGGAAGGGCTTTCTGAGGGGCCGGAGCCCAAAGTGCACATCATCAGCACTGATACAATGTGATTATTACCTGAATCAGTGGCAGGCGTGGCGGAGCTCTGTGGCGCAGATTGACTATGAGGGGTAATCAGGGCTAGTCTCAGAGCAGTCCTTACTGCTCTAATCCCTCCCTCACCCCCCAAACCCCTGATCCCAGATCTGCACGCACACAGCCAACCACCAAGCCACTGCTCGAGGAGAACAAAGGGAAAAGGTGGGGGTACTTTCCAAAGAGCTTTCACTCATTGTTCCGACAACAATATTTTCCCTGCCCCAGCCTAATTACCTTGTAATGAGTGCTGTAATATAAGCAGTACTCTAGCGTAACCTGTAAACCTTAATTAAGTCAGGCACGTTAAAGGGAGCCGCATGCGGCTGGGCCTCCATCCTCCAGCACCGCACCCTCCTGCACTGTAATTTCAATAGTCTCAAGACACTTCCTCTCCTTGTCTCTTTATCTTCCATCTGCTCTAATATGAAAGACCTCGATAGGAGAAGGCAAAGTCCAATTTGGCAGGCAACATATTGCTTTCACCTGCATTCTCATGTCACTACAAATGAAGGTGGGGTGAGACAAGGAGCGGAAGAACACTCAAGACTGTTGAGATCCTTTATGCTAGTCAGGGAGCAGAAGGTATCCTAGCGTTTAAGAGCATTGGGCCAGTAACCGAAAGGTTGGTGGTTCGAATCCCCGAGCCGACTAGGTGAGAAATCAGACGATGTGCCTTACCCTAACTGCTGCTGTAAGTCGCTCTGGATAAGAGTGCCTGCTAAATAACTAAAATGTAAGAGGGCCTGGTGTCAACACTGGTAACAGACCCTGGTAGCTTCTGTAACCCCTGGTGAAGGAGACCCAGGCCATTGAGTTGTTGCTGTGCTCAATCATCATACACTACGGCCCCTGAGCAGGAAATACACCCTGAAGGACACACTCCAGGTCTGCGTGGACCAACACAGTTGTGTGTGTGTATAGTAAAGGATTTGTGTTTGTACCAACTAGCTCTCCCAGTCTCACGTCAGAATTAGACGTTCATCCATGTTTCTCGAATGTCATATTTCAAAGTTGTTGCAAAAGGTTTAAGTTTAGGCATTAACTCAGAATTCTTAAGGTTAGGCATTGACTCCAAATGGTTAAGGTAAGGGTTACGGTTTGGGATAGCCATAAAACATTGCTTGATTCGAACTTGCAACCTTTGGAATCAGTGGCAGATGCTTACGCCCATCCTTCACCCCATCCACAACGCTCTAGCAAAACTGAAACCTAATTGAAGGTAGCAGCGCTCACTGTTGTTTCCATGCCATCTCCCGACATCCTCAGAGATGGATGGATGTGGAATACTGACTTCTATCACGGGTGACCTGGCTGGTGTATACAGTAAGGGTCTTGGCCTCTCGGCTGGGTGGCGGCCTGCATAATGAGGATGAGGAACACCGTAAAACTGAATCATTTGTTCTGAAAGAGGAATCAATACAGTACAAATCCATTGGGGGAAAAAATGGGCTGAGAAATAGGCCTTGACAAATTCACACACACTCAACCACAGTAGGTAATTCGGTAGTTGGTTTGTAAGGTTGAAGGTTCTCTTGGGCAGTGACTTAAAAACAATACTACGGTAAAGTCCTATAGGGCCAATACTGTGGTGGAAACTTGGCACCTACAGTGGATGTAGCTTTCCTGTGTGGACTGACTAAATGAATGATCTCTGCCTGCTTTAAGCCTGTACCAGGCCAGCATTATAAATACATCCAGTGGCCTGCACCCCTGATGAAGAAGCTAATTGACACCATTAATGGATGGGGTTTCAGGGTGCAGTAAATACTGTGTCCGTTCACAGTGGTGCGGCCACGTCAGGCGTGGGTGGACTGACTGAGAGAGGAACATGGCTTAGACTCCTCATCAGATGGAGGGCAATGGGAGTTTACCTGCCAAGTCCCCCCTTAGCCCACAGCTAAGGGATTTACAGGGGAATCAATAAGAAGTTTTCTGTGAGCCCCATCAAGGTCAGAAAACTGCATCTCTTCCTCTTCATGTTCTATAACAGGCCCTGGGAAAAACATGAACATTCCCTGACCATAAACACTGCATAGGCTATACTATGCCTGGAAAATACTATAGGATAGAAACAAAAAGGGAGTTCTATGTTAGTTAGCCACATTAGCATTTTTGATGCGATACCCACACTATTACTGTCTTGTTTTCAAAAAGCACTGCGATTTGAACCTCGAGTCAGATCAATTGATCACAGTAAATTCACATTAGTCAAAGATAGGCAGTTCCAAACTGACTTGGTCTGAGAGACAGATCCGCTTTTGAGGTCCTTTGATTTTACAAATTGGGAAAGGTGTCTTTAAAGATGAAGCTTCAAAGCTCCAAGGCTGGCGATAAAGAGAGGGATGAGAAGAAAGAAGTCCCCCTCTCTTCGCCCACTATGCATACACTGCACTTTATTTCCCAGCGCCCATTCATGCGGCATTTGGAGAAAACATTAATTGCACCTTTCCAGATTCCTTACTAAATAGACTAACGAGTTAGCCTTGCTGCACGCTCTGTCTTTTCGACTAGCGATTATGTACTTTGAGGCACAAAGCAGATTCCTCATATACACACAGATTTTAAATTACGTGCAACATGCCAAATATTACAGATTTTTTTTCTCTCTCTCCCTGAGCATTTTCTTCCTCTGACTACTGGGCTGGAATGATAATAATCATTAACACAGGTGGTCTTGCAAATGAGCAGGTGCCACCGTGTTAATTGTATTGATGTATTTCCTGGTAACGGCGGTGGCCAGTGTTACGCCTCCAAAAATGTCTCGTCCTTTAAAGACGACCACTGGCACGGTGAAAGAGAGAGAACCTTCTTAGCTCGTCAGTTAAAGAGCTATAAACTCTCAAGGTTGTGGAGCCAAAAAGCTGCCAATATACTGTAGATAGGATAAATCTGTTATTAATCTAGTCTTTTTTGATTATTATTAAGGCGCCGTTATCACTATGAGTAGTCAAAGATGGGAAAGCTGCCATTTTGGAAATTACTATAAGATGTACATCATCAGAATTGCAGTGACAAAGTCACGGGTCCTTAATTAATCTAAGCCCTTTAAAACCAATTATTATTCCTACATGGCATGAAGCCACTTTACTGTACATACTGTACATCTGCACCTTCTGTTACCCTAATTCCAACATTCCTGTGAGGCATCTCCAATGCACTATACTGTAGCACCAAGCCATTGGCAACATGCTGTTCCAGAAGACCTCTCTATCTGGCAGTGGAGCGATTAGAGCGTTACCACTCCTCCATAGGATGGAGAGATGAGGAAGTGAGAACAAAGCTGGGGGTGAGGAATAGAGAACCCCCCACAGTCGGCCTCAGCTGCTTTTCTCCCTTCCTCACCTCCCTCCATCTCCCCTCCCTCTCTCCAGTATGGGAGCAGTCTTTAGGGGGAGGCTGGCAGGCAATCAGTGATGTCATGCCAGCAGCACAGCGATGGCAGCTTAACCTATTTTCGGAAATACCACAGATTTCTATTTATAATCATGCTGAACAGCGTGCATCTCCACACGTCCCTCACGGACCAAATATATTCAGACATTTTCCATCATAATGGGTGTTTCATTGTTTCAATGTTGATTTTTAATTAGTTATTCAGGACATATGTTCGTAATAGTAGTATTACAGAAATATATTACATTTACATAAGTGGTAAATAGGTAGTCGTAGTAGCAATGGAAGTAGTGGTAGTAGTACATTTGAAATTTTTTGGACATTTTAGTCATTTAGCAGACGCTCTTATCCAGAGCGACTTACAGTAGAGAATACATACATTTCATTAAAAAAATTCCCGTACTGGTTCAATATCATTACATTTGAAATGTTTTACGTCAGAATTTTTCAGCGACAGCCATGTATAGTATGCTATGCGTTAAAGCAGCAATATATAACTTTTTGGGCGACCTGACCAAATTCACATAGAAATGTGCATTATAGATCTATCATTCTCATTGAAAGTAAGTCTAAGAAGCAATAAATCGGTGTTCTATTTCTATGCTTCCCGTCTTTTACATTTGGTTTTGTACACCAGCTTCAAACAGCTGAAAATACTATATTTTTGGTTATTGAAAATATATTTCACAGCGGTTTAGATGGTAGTATGATTTAATACACTATGCATTGCTTGTTTTGTTATACAAACTGAAATTAGCAACCAGGAAATTTTATTAACCAATCATACAATTCATTTGACTTTGTTTCTCCCAATCTAACTACTGTACATAACTGTACATAACAACATAATGGTAATAATTTACTTGAATGGTAAATCTCAATTGATAAACTGGGTAAATCAAAATGTACCCTAGCCCTATTCACAATACAGGTGAATGCATATTCAGTAGGATGCATGCATTGAGTCATTGGGCTTGTTTTGGCTGATTTCACGGGGCTACAGAAGACAAAACAATCTCATTCCCTTCAATGTGGCACTTATTTTACTGTACTGATCAACAACATTTGCATAAAAGTCGCTTCTTTTATAAAAGACTGCGCTGTCTCTTTAACCAGTAATGACGTCATTCACGAGCCAAGAGGGGTGCGGCCTGTTGGAACCCTCAGCGCGCTGAGGCAATAAATCTTTGGCTGAGGGAGAGACTTGAGGTAGACATGCTCCAGTACCTTTGGCAACTAAGAACGTATCCGCTTTGGGCTTGATGTGTAGTCCATACATGCATAATCTATGAGCAGAATAACCCTTTTACCTCAATTAAACACAAAATCCCAAGTTTGAAAGTGACTGTTTTGTTGAAGCTGAGACACACCATTTTCCCTACATTTCCCTCCACGTGGGACAGCACCTTAGCAATTTGAGTTCTAGCCAATGAGCTTCAGCCCCTCACATTTGAGTGACAGCTAGCAAAAGGCGTGCCCAGAATTATTCAATGAGATTGCCGGGCGGGCCCAACGGCTTAGTGGACACAGCTGAGAGAGAGAGCGAGAGAGAGCGAGAGAGAGCGAGAGAGAGCGAGAGAGAGCGAGAGAGAGCGAGAGAGAGCGAGAGAGAGCGAGAGAGAGCGAGAGCGAGCGAGAGAGAGAGAGAGAGAGAGCGAGAGATTACATGGTGCACCTATCTACACATAAGTGACTTAGCCATTTTTGGGGACCACTTTTGTCTTGTGACTGCTACTTTCAGAAATATTGGCTAAAACGTATACAAAAGTACCAGAGAATCTCTTTAAGTGAATGGATAAAGTTTTTGGTGGCAATCAGCTTTGAAATCAGCATATTTTGCGTTACGGTTTGCATATTATCACAAACAAAGTACTAGGGTAGTGAATTGATGTTAGTTTCAGCTGTAAGCTAGCAAGGAAAGTCAGCCTACAAAGCTGGAAGCTACCGGTATCTTCTTGCATTGTAAAGATATTCCAGCCTGTATGGACATTGTTTTGGGAACAATAATTAATCGTTTCAACATTATAAATGCCGTTTCACATTATTCAAGTGTGTTAACTTCTGTGCAGCATGAGTGGGGAGCTAAACATGATGCAGTCCAGACTCCCAGTGCAGGCTAGCAATGAGTATGGGGAGCAGGCACGGGGAGCAGGCACGGGGAGCAGGCACGGGGAGCAGGCACGGGGAGCAGGCACGGGGAGCAGGTACGGGGAGAAGGCACGGGGAGCAGGCACGGGGAGCAGGCACGGTGGCTCCGTTTGGGACATTGGCTGTGCTGATGGACAGACTTGATCCATGAGACACATTTGACAGGATTACCGAAAGTAACACAAATTCTAGTACCGACCTGTTTTTCATGTTCTAGTATCGAATAAGTACCGACGTTTCTGTATACCGTGCAACACTAAGCAATAGTATAAGTAGTAATAGTAGTATGATGAGCAGTAACATGTCTGGTATTACTGGTGGGTTTGTCTTGAATCAGCAGCTCAGGGGTGATTATGTTATACATCTGCTAAACTTGGCCTCTGCACCTCCACCTTAAATCCCTTTGTTTAGGTCCCCCGGCCCTCCACAATAGATACAGCTTTAAACCTGTCTGAAGACTACTCCATAGCCTCCGCTCTCACGCTCAACACAACACCTTAGGATAGAAGCAACCATTTGTTTCTGCTGCTCTGACAATCACCTCATTTTTCTCATTCCACTCATCTATTGTGCCTGCCCATGTGTCTGTCTGTCACTTGTCTTCCGTCCACTTCTCTGTCTGTCTGCATACAGTACATGTGGCTGTGCTCCCTCCCATCCCTCTCTGTCACGTCTGCCTGGCTGACACTGGCCACCCTACATACAATTATGTCTCTGAGACTGCATTAAGGCCACATTCTAAGAGATGGGATGGCTTGACTAATCTCTGATTGTTTTTACTAAAACAGGGGGATAGCGGGTTCTCCAAGGGCACAACACTGTGAGAAAGACAAATAACAGGTATCTTATTATTTTCCCTGGCTTGTACCAAAGAGATTTATCGCATGACTTCTCCTGAAGCGTTCCAAAATGGAGAGGGATTATCACAAAACATTACATTAAAATCTCCTCAACATTGTTATTTCATTTTCCCAGCTTCTAAAATGAGTCAGTGCCAAGCTAAAACACAACATTAAAGGCACAAGGCAGTCAAAAACGTGACTTTCCTGTGTTTTATATATATTTCCACACTATGAGGTTGGAATAATACTGTAAAATTGTGAACATTATGATAATGCCCATTTAGTCTATGAGCCCTTCGAAAAGGCCGCCTGAAATGTCAACCTGTTTTATGGGAGGGAGCTTTGGCCTTCCATGGTGACATCACCATGGAGTAAATTAGTTAATAGACCAATAAGAAAGAGAGTTCCAAACCTCTCTGCTAATAACAGCACATTTTCAGTTTTACCCTCCCACCTCAACCACTCCCAGACATTCTTGGTTGAAATTCTTGGTTGAGAAATTGCTCTTTGCTAAGAAGTTTGTTTATTGTTTTTTTAAATATTAAAATGGTAAAAAAGAATCACAATAAGGTACTTCATTTTTACCTAGAAATTATTTGATATTGAGATAAAATTGGCTGCATTGGACCTTTAAAAGAACAGAGAGCGTTACTTACAGAACCATCGCCACTCTCACTGCCTTTATCTCTCCTCTCCTCCTTTCTCCTCTCCCCTCTTTCTACGGTACACTCTGCTCTGCAGGAGATGGCACTCCTTTAAGCTCAGCACCATACAAAATAGATAGGCCTCTATCCTCCTACTTAGCCCAGTGGAGCATGGGTGAGAAGGTGCTGTACTTTTACCACCCTACCGTCTACGCCTTTTAAAGAGAGAAGTCGGCAGACTAAAACATTTTCAACTGTCTCCCTAGTTCTTACTGCATGTATTTTAGTGACCTAAATCATTTTAACTTTGAAGAGGGAAAAATACTTTGGAAATGTATTTTCATCTTACTTTGCTATCATGCTTAGCAAAACAAAACAAACAATAAAGCATTAATTAATTCAAAGCGCCTCTAGCAAGGTCTCGCTTGCAATAGAGATTTTAATATAAAGGGATTTCCTGGTTAAATAAAGGTAAATAAATAAGAAAAACTCATTATTAATTTAACTTACTGACAAAATATTCAAGTTGCACAGCATGCTATAAAAGTAAGATGCATGAAAATAGGACAATTTATGACAAACATTACTCCTCTTTCAAAACATTTGCATGAAGGCTACCACAAAATCAGCAAATCCATTGTCAAAAACATTCTGTGAAGTTAAAACATCTATCCAAAGTCGAATGTGTAACTTACGAAGCATAATCAATAGCTTTCTTCCTCACTCTGTGGCACTGTGACCAAAACCTTGATTTGACATCACATCTCCAAATCAAATCAACTGTGAATGTGAAATAAAACCAAAGACGAATGGTCACCCAAGTCTCACTGGCGCAAACATCCTTGATGGTGACCTCCAGTCCAGACAACAGCTGATAAAACCACAACTGTGAAATCACCCACAACCAAGGTTAATGGAAGCCAATTCATTTCATATGCATGTAGCTGTGGCTACAAGGGCTACCAGGCAACTTCTCAAAAGACAGTCCATGTTTTCCCACAGACGTGCCCATGTCTCTGCTGTAGGCACCCTCTGAAAGCAGCAAGCACATTGATAAATGGTCACTGAATAACAGCCTTCAAAGATGCCAGGAATGTCCCCACCCTCCCACTCACTCTGCCACCGGTAAGTGTGTGCCCAACGGACACTGGCCTACAGCAGAGACAACGACCTACAGGACTACAGCTCATCTTGAAGTCAAGGCCCACAGCTTGTCCTGTCAGAGCCAGTTGAACTGCTACATCTTTTACGGGGAAACCCTGTTGCTTATTACAATATCTACAGACATCGGAGGGTTGTGAACGGAGCTCGGGTATTGTATTAGTCTGGTGACCTTCACTCAGTGCCCAGATTCACGTCAACATGGTTTATGTTTATAAATCATTGGATCAAAAAGGGGTGATTTATTTAAATTGGGCTTTGGGTTTTAGTCCAGATATAGGTGAGGTCAGACCAAACCTCAATATGAACAGGTTGTTTTAGTTTTTTGGGTTCTCTTTTTATTCTTCATTTGGCTTAAAGCCCATTCTAAAAATGATGACTGCATATTCATATGCATCGAATTGCGATGGCTCCCATCTCCTGCGGAATTAAAGATCTGTAATGTTGTCAATATAACTTCAAACTTTTCCGCCTGTGCGAGATCTAAAATCTGTCAAAAGCCTATCAATAGGATTCCTGTATGGCTGTGTGTACCATCCTAGCAAACCAAAATTGGTTCTGGGAAAGTTCCCAGAACATTCGTTAGATTACGGCAAATGTTCTCATAACACAAAAACTGTCCAGTTGTGCTGATGATTATACAATGTTTGTATAAAACATTTGCCTTATTTTGCAAGAATATTCCTAGAACAAATAAAATCTGTTCTTTAAAGTTTCCCAGAATGTTTCATTAGGTTGGTGGAAAGGTCTGGTGAGAAAATTGTGGGAACAATCACAAAAGATATGTTCGCAAAACACAAAAACTGTCCTGTTTCAAATCCAATTTTATTGGTCACATGCTCCGAATACAACAGGTGTAGACTTTACAGTGAAATGCTTACTTACGAGCCCATTCCCAACAATACAGAGTTAAAAGTAAGACAAATATTTGTTGAATAAAAAAGGAAATAGTAACACAATAAAAACACCAACAAGGCTATATACAAGGGGTACCAGTACTGGGTCAATGTGCAGGTGTACGAGGTAGTTGAGGTAATTGAGGTAATACAGTATGTACATGTGGGTAGGGATAAAAGTGACTAGGCCATCAGGATATATAATAAACAGAGTAACAGCAGCGTATGAAAGTGTGTCTATGTGTGTGTGTGTGGCGTCAATATGCATGTGTGTTTGTGTTTGGTGCGTGCGAGCGAGCGAGCGTGTGTGTGTGTTGGAGTGTCAGTGTAGTATGTGTCAGTGCGTGGGTAGAGTTAAGTGAGTGTGCATAGAGCCAGTGCAAGAGTCAGTGCCAAAAAAATTACGATAAAGAAATAAATAATAATGGGGGTCATTGTAACTGTTCAGCTGTCTAATAGCTTGGGGGTAGATGCTGTTCAGGAGTCTTTTGGTACCAGACTTGGCTTGCCGTGCGGTAGCAGAGAGAACAGTATATGACTTGGGAGGCTGGAGTCTTTTACAATTTTTGGGGCCTTCCTCTGACACCACCTGGTATAGAGGTCCTGGATGGCAGTTGCCATACCAAGTGGTGATGCAGCTAGTCAAGATGATCTCAATGGTGCAGCTGTAGTACCTTTTGAGGATCTGAGGGCCCATGCCAAATCTTTTCAGCCTCCTGAGGTGGAAGAGGCTTTGTCGTGCCCTCTTCATGACTGTGTTGGTTTGTTTGGACCATGACAGGTCTTTAGTGATGTGGACACCGAGGAACTTGAAGCTCTCAACCCAGTCCACTACAGTCCTGTCGATGTGAATGGGGGCGTGTTCAGTCCTCCATTTCCTGTAGTCCACGATAAGCTCCTTTGTCTTGCCCACGTTGAGGGAGAGGTTGTTGTCATGGCACAACACTGCCAGGTCTCTGACCTCTTCCCTATCGTCGTGTCTTCGACAAACTTAATGATGGTGTTGGAGTCGTGCGAGCCCACGCAGTTGTGGGTGAACAAGGAGTACAGGAGGGACTGAGCATACACCCCTGAGGGGCCCCTGTGTTGAGGATCAGCGTGGAGGATGTGTTGTCGACAACCCTCACCACCTGGGGAAGTCCCGGCAGGAAGCCCAGGATACATTTGCAGAGGGAGGTGTTCAGTCCCAAGGTCCTTAGCTTAGTGATGAGCTTAGAGGGCACTATGGTGTTGAACTGAGCTGTAGTCAATGAATAGCATTCTCACGTAGGTGTTCCTTTTGTCCAGGTGGGAAAAGGCAGTGTAGTGTGCAACAGAGATTGCATCATCTGTGGATCTGTTAGGGCGGTATGCGAATTGGAGTGGGTCCATGGTTTCTGGGATGATGGTGTTTATGTGAGCCATTACCAGCCTTCCAAAGAATTTTATGGCTACAGATGTGAGTTCTACGGGGCGGTAGTCATTTAGACAGGTTACCTTGGCGTTCTTGGGCACAAGGACTATGGTGGTTTGCTTGAAACATGTAGGTATTACAGACTGGGTCAGGGAGAGGTTAAAAAATGTCAGTGAGGAGATTTGCCAGGTGGTCAGCGCATGCTCTGAGTACGCGTCCTGGTAATCCGTCTGGCCCTGCGGCCTTGTGAATGATAACCTGTTTAAAGGTCTTACTCACATCAGCTACGGAGAGCGTGATCATATAGTCATCCAGAACAGCTGGTGTGCTCACAAAATGTTTCAGTGTTGCTTGCCTCGAAGTGAGCATAGAAGGTATTTAGCTCGTCTGGTAAGCTTGCGTCACTGGGCAGCTCTTGGCCGAGGTTTCCCTTTGTAATCTGTGATAGTTTTCAAGCCCTGTCACATCCGACGAGCATCAGAGCCAGTGTAATAGGAGCTGTCAGAGCTGGTGTTGTGCAGATTATTCTACAATGTTTATTTTAGGGTGCAAAAAACATTCACCTGATGTTACAAGAACATTCCTAGAACACCTTTAATCTGTTCTTTAAAGGTTTCCAGAATGTTTCATTCGGTTGTGGGAGCAGTCTGCTTGGAACATTGGGAAGATGCCACAAAAGACATGTTCCCAAAACACAAGAACTGTCCAGTTGTGTGGATGATTCTACAATGTTTCTTTAAGGGTGCAAAAAACATTCCCCTGATGTTACAACAAAAATTCCCAGAACACATTTAGTCTGTTCTTTAAAAGTTCCCAGAATGTTAGGTTGTGGGGATATGACAAGAGATAGGTCCCCAAAACACTAAAACTGTCCAGTTGGGCTGACATTCAGATAATGTTAGTATCAGGGCACACAAAACATTCCTTTGATGTTCCAAGAATGTTGACAGAACAGCTTTTCTGAGTTCTTTAAAGGTTCCCAGAACATTTAATTAGGTTGTGGCAACAGTGTGAGTGCATTACAAGAGACACAAAATATGCTCAGTTGTGATGACATTCATACAATGTTTAAATTATTTTGCACAGGATATTCCTATGTTGTAAGAATGTTGACAGAACCCATTGTCTAAGTACTTTCAAGGTTCCCAGAACATTTCATTAAGTTATGGGAGTTGTCTGGGATGTTGCACTAATATTCTTGTGATATTCACATAGGTTGCACAGAACATTCCCACAATGTTGCACAATATTCCACAATTTCCAAAATAAGTCAATTTTTATGACATTCATAGCATATTTGTTTTAGGTTGAACATAATATTCCATTGATGTTTACGCCAATATAAATTTGACCTTGTCTTGGAGGTCCTCAGAACATTTCAAGAACATTTAGAAAACATCATATTTAAGCCTTAGCTAATATTTCCACAACATTCCCAGCATGCCATATTGTAGCACCTTAAATCAGATGGGAATACATACCAATTATGTTTCTCTCCAGATTTAATGACAAGTCGCATTTGAATGTGATAGACACATAGCATTTTAATTGAATTCGTAGTACATTTGAAGAGCATTTAATCATACACACCCGAACATAATTTTTACACTAAATTTGCTGACAATCTGCACATGTGGGGTTTGAACCTGCAATATTTGGTTGCCAAGCCAGGTCTTCTGTCCTCTGCACCACCAGAAAAGATTTCTTACAGCTTGTTTCTTCAGTATATAGCCGTGGCAGTATGGTCAATCAGGTATTCCATGCTTCCTTTTTGGCCTTCTTAGATATAACTAATCTAAGGATATACTGGTAACTAGGTTATTCACACGTCACCCATCCTCTTCACAGTGCCTTCAGAAAGTATCCATACCCCTTGACTTACTCCACATTTTGTTGTGTTAAAGCCTGAATTCAAAATGGATTGAATATTCTTTTTTCCACCCATCTACACACAATACCTTATAATGACAAAGAGAAAAAACATGTTTTTAGACATTTTTGCAAATGTATTGAAAATGAAATACAGAAATATCTAATTTACATAAGTATTCAGACAGTATTGTGGAGTATCTACAATGTTGTTTAGCCATCCTCAGTTCTCATATCACAACCATTAACCTCTGTAACTGTTTTAAAATCACCATTGGCCTCGAGGTGAAATACTTGAGCAATTTCCTTCCTCTCCGGCAACTATGGTAGAAGGACGCCTGTATCTTTGTCGTGACTGGGTATATTGATACACTATCCAAAGCCTAAATAATAACTTCACAATGCTCAAAGAGGTATTCATTGTCTACCAATCGGTGTCCTTCTTTGCGAGACACTAAAAAACATTGCTGTTTTTTTTGGTTGAATCTGTGTTTGAAATTCACTCCTCGATTGAGGGACCTTACAGATGTGTGGGGTATAGAGATGGGGTAGTCATATCAAAAACCCTGTAAACGACTATTATTTAACACGGAATGAGTCCATGCAACTTATTATGCGATTTGTTAAGCACATTTTTACTCCTGAACTTATTTAGACTTGCCATAACAAAGGGGTAGAATACTTATTGACTCAAGATATTTCAGCTTTTAATGTTTTATTAATTTCTAAAATGTTCTACAAACTAAATTCCACATTATGGGTTATTGTGTGTAAATCAGTGAGACAAAATCTAAATTGAATCCATTTTAAATTCAGGCTGTAACAACAAAATGTGGGAAAAGTAAAGGGGTGTGAAATCTTTCTGAAGGCACTGTATATGCTGCGTACTTCTGGACCCATATTTACAAGGTATCCAAGACTGAGTGCTGATCTAGGATTACTTTTGCTTTTCAGATCTTGAAAAATACAACAAGGGGGACCATATCAAGCATCTCAAAGTAGGAATTATATTTCGGGTGTGTTTTAAAAGTTGTGGGAACATACAGTGCCTTCAGAAAGTATTCACACCCATTGACATTTCCACGTTTTGTTGTGTTACAGCCTGAATTTAAAATGGATTAAATTGATTTTTCCATCACTGGCCTACACACAATACCCCATAATGTCAAAGCGGATTTACGTTTTTAGACATTTTTACAAATTAATAAAAAATGAAAAGCTACAATGTCTTGAGTCAATAAGTATTCAACCCCTTTGTTATGGCAACATTTGCTTAACCAGTCACATAATAAGTTGCATGGACTCACTGTGTGCAATAATAGTGTTTAACCTGATTTTGAATGACTACCTCATCTCTGTACCCCATACATAAAATGATCTGTAGGTCCCTCAGTCAAGCCGTGAATTCCAAACACAGATTAAACCACAAAGACCAGGGAGGTTTTCCACTGCCTCGCAAAGAAGGGTATCTATTGGTAGACTACAAAAAAAGCAGATATTGAATATCCTTTTGAGCATGGTGATGTTATTAATTACACTTTGGATGGTGTATCAATACACCCAGTCACTACAAAGATACAGGCATCCTTCTTAACTCAGTTGCCGGAGAGGAAAAAAACCACTCAGTGATTTCACCATGAGGCCAATGGTGATTTTAAAATAGTTACAGAGTTTAATGGCTGTGATAAGACAAAACTGAGGATGGATCAAAAACATTGTAGTTACTCCACAACACTAACCACAGAGTGGAAAGAAGGAAGAAAAATATTCCTAAACATGCATCATGTTTGCCATAAGGTACTAAAGTAAAACAGCAAAAAATGCGGCAAAGAAATTAACTTTATGTCCTGAATACAAAGCGTTTTGTTTTAGGCAAATACAACACAACACATCCCTGAATACCACTCTTCATATCTTCAAGCATGGTGGTGGCTGCATCATGTTATTTATTTGCTTGTCATCGGCAAGTATTAGGGCGTTTTGGGGGGGATAAAAAGAAACAGGATAGAGCTTAACATCGGCAAAATCCTAGAAGAAAACCTTGTTCAGTCTGCTTTCCAACAGACACTGGGAGACAAATTCCCTTTTCAGCAGGACAGTAACCTAAAACAGTAACCCAGAAGTCGTCTTCTGTCGCCTTGTGTTTTAGGTTACTGTCCTAACCTAAAACACAAGGCGACAGAAGACGACTTTGAATTTGAGTGGCCTAGTTACAGTTTTGACATAAAACGGCTTTGAAAATCTATGGCAAGACTTGAAAATGTTTATCTAGCCGATGATCAACAACCAACTTCACAGAGATTTAAGAATTTTTAAGAATAATGTGCAAATATTGTACAACCCAGGTGTGAAAGCTCATAGAGACTTGCCCAGATAGACTCACAGCTGTAATTGCTGCCAAAGGTGATTCAAACATGTATTGAATTAGGGGTGTGAACACTTATGTAAATGAGATATTTCTGTATTTTATTTTCAATAAATTAGCAAACATTTCTAAAAACACGTTTTCTCTTTGTCATGACGGGGTATTGTGTGTAGATGGTTGATAATTATTTAAAATGTTTATCTATCTTGAATTCAGGCTGTAACACAACAAAATGTGGAATAAGTCAAGGGTTATGAATTCTTTCTGAAGGCACCGTATCTCTTGCAATGTATCCACACTGTTCCCACAATCTAATAAAATGTTGTAGGAACATTTAAAGAACTCAGAAAGGCTGTTTTTCCAACATTCTTGCAACATCAAAGGAATGTTCTTTTGCACCCTGATAAAAACATTATCTGAATGTCAGCACAATTAGACCGTTTTATTGTTTTGGGAACCTCTCTCTTGTCATATCCCCACAATGTTCCCACAACCTAAAGAAACATTCTGGGGACCTATAAAGAACAGACAAAATGTATTCTGGGAATGTTCTTGTAACATACTGTAGGTGAATGTTTTTTGCACCCTAAAAGCATAGGTGGGTAGTAATGCTACAATTAACGCGTTACTTGTACTTAAGTACATTTTTGTAGGAACTAGTACTTTTCTAGTTACTCTCTGTGGGCTGTACTTGTACTCTTACTCAAGTAATTTCTGAAGGAATTAACTTACTTTTTACTCCGTTATATTTTACCAAATCACTTAATAAGTTACACAGGTTTGCATTATTATATCGTCGTTGTGAGATGAAAACCTTGTCACTCCAAATGTTGTAATTTACCAGTTTTTTTTTTTTTACATGAATCGATACTATTGGTTCCCCTTTACATCTGTAAGAACGTTTCACGACCCCTTGGCCAATGAAATATATTGAAAACAACTTGTCAAAGCACTTAAGTCCATTGGCTCTCAAAGCTGTCTGTCAAACCCTGTATCTCCACCATGGCTCTTGAAGTGAAGCACATGTCTTTACTCCTAAGGAGATTTTTGTTTGTGGGTTCTTAGCCAAACCCGATCAGAGGTAAGTTTCAATTTAATTACCTTCTGCCTTTGTAATATTATATATTGCTGGAGTAAGATAAGTATTAATCTGATATAATTCTGCTGTTGAAATTATGTTTTGAGGGCGAGTGCAAATGAAATGGTTAGGTAGCTAACTAGCTAGATAGTTTGTTTTGACTAACCCAGAATCTGAAAATGTTTTTAGCTTCCCATATGATCTTTGCTTGTTGGCTAAGTTTACTAGCTAACTTGTCATTGGCATAAAGAGACAGAACAGACTAATCAGATGTGTGTGTGGAAATAGCTAACTAGGTATCACATTAGGTTGCCACTAGATAAGCTGGCTAAACGAACATTAGCTAGATCAACTGGTCAACCCAGCACATAATCCTGTGTGTGTGTGTGTGTGTGTGTGTGTGTGTGTGTGTGTGTGTGTGTGTGTGTGTGTGTGTGTGTGTGTGTGTGTGTGTGTGTGTGTGTGTGTCATTCTGTTTTTATGACAAGGCCTATAAGCACATACATGTATAGTGAGACAGTACGTTTTTGTGCCATATAGCTAGCTACTAGAAATATATATATATATCTTTTTTAAGTGTTTACTTTTATTTGTAGCTGGGGTTGAGAAGGAGGATGGGGGTAAATTGTACCTTGGCAGGAAATATATGATTGAGTTTACTATGGCAATTGATATCTGCACTGTTTTATTATTTATTACTTATATGATTCTAACCTGAATACCTACCTTGATGTTTAATTCCATGCTGAAATGTGTCTGATTTGCATACTGGTAACATGATTGAGAGTGACATTTCGATATTGATTGTTGTTTGACAGATCCTACTTGATATTTCATTCCTACTTGATACTTCATTCCAAGTATAAAATTAACCATCACACTTGGTGTAAATCTTTTTAGTATGCATTCACCATCACATGTACTTGAAATTATATTGTGAAATGTATTTTCATTAATGCTGTTGAAATTGTGAAATTACTCCAATGTCTCGGGTACCGTTTATGAAACTGAGCACCTTGATAGATATTAACTTTGAATCAGAATGTACTAGAAACTGTACAACAGACCTGTGCTGCTGGGATGCTTAAATAATAAATGAATGTCAAATCAATTGCACTAAGCTGTTGTTCTCACAATTTACCATAAGGTGTAAAAAATGACCAAACTAAATTTGTAACTAGTACTTAAGTTGTTTTCTGACCGGATACTTTTTAACTCTTACTTGAGTAGTTTCTTAAAAGGGCTACTTTTACTTGAGTAAATTACAAGTAACAGTACTTTTACTTAAGTACAGATTTTCAGTACTCTACCCACCTCTGCCTAAAATAAATGTTGTATACTGTTCTCATCTGCACAACTGGACAGTTTGTGTTTTGGGAACATATCTTTTGTGATGTCCCCGCAATGTTTCCACCAGACTGTTCCCACAGCCTAATGAAACATTCTGGGAACCTTTTAAAGAACAGACAAAATGTGTTCTGGGAATGTTATTGCAACATCAGGAAAACATTTTATACAAACATTGTATAATCATCAGCACGATTGGACAGTTTTTGTGTTTTGAGAAAATGTTCCGCAACCTAGCGAATATTCTGGGAACTTTCACAGAAACATTACTGGTACATTGTGTTATTACATTACCTGTAGAACTTTTGGGGAATGTTCTGTGGTGGTTGTTACAGATTTTGTGGACATTTTTGTTCATGTTAGAACATTCCAAGTATATTTCATTAAAAAAAAAGATGTTATCAAAAACATTCTTTGAATGTTTTTGGGATGCTATCATCTAGGCCTGGGCGATATACCGTATACCAGGGTATTTCCAAATAAAGACGGGGGCTGCGGGGTGCATGCAACGCCACTGTTAAGTATAACTATAAAAAATCTAAGATGTGTCGAATAAATTATACTGAACAAAAATATAAATGTAAAAATTAAGAAAAACCCTGGAATGAGTAGGTGTGTCCAAACTTTGACTAGTACCAGGAAAAGCAGACAACATATGTGGGAACTCCTTCAAGACTGTTGGAAAAGCATTCCAGGTAAAGCTGGTTGAGAGAATGCCAAGAGGGTGCAAAGCTGTCATCAAGGCAAAGTGTGGCTACTTTGAAGAATCTCAAATATAAAATATATTTTGATTTGTTTAACACTTTTTTGGTTACTACATGATTCCATATGTTTTTTCATAGTGTTGATGTCTTCACTATTATTCTACAATGTAGAAAATAGTCAAAATAAAGAAATCCTGGAATGAGGGTTATATCTATTATTTTTTTATAGTGCCCCCTTGTGTACACCTCTAGTAATATTGTGTACCCTGGTATGGTACAGAAACAGTATGAACATCTAGATACCGCCCAACCCTATTATCATCCTAATGTTAGGTTTTAGCTAACAAGAACTTAATGGGAATCTTAGCTAATGTTCTGTGAATGTTCCCGGTTTGCTGGGATGGTACATACAACTCAGTTTATGGTATGTAAGTAAATTTGCTCCCATCTGTTTTCCCAGAGGGGATCCTGTCATACCGCGGTGCGGCGCCGTGATCCTTAGTTCTTTCCATATTAACAGCTTCAATATGGAGGAGCATCCCTTGAAATCAAATATGAGAGGTTTGGAAACTGGAGATTACTAGATTACTTTAGTCAACACTCTGGTACTGTTACATAAGGTCCTTGGGGATACTGGTCTTGTCTCTTTTTAATACCATTTGATTTGGGTGGGTCTATGTGCTCTTACAGTACCGTACAGCTTGAATCTGCCACTCTCCATCTCTCCCTTATTGCTGAGCTACTACCCCCACTGTGGAGCCCATCCATCACAGAGGGGTAGAAAAAATACAACTTGAATAAATATTTCATTAGATTATTCCTATGATTTAATGTGCTTCTGCCTGGCTGGGGTCTACGGCAATATCTCTGGTCCATTTATAAATACATTAACACAATGATCCCCCAACACTAGCTTAATATTGATACTCGGCTGCAACGGAAGGCAGATGGGAGCACCCGTGTTTGTATTGCCTGTCCAGTGTGTTGAATCACTCCTGCCATCACCCATCCTCCTCCTCTCATCAAGTGTGTGTGTATGTGTGTACCGGTCTTCACAGCTATTCATTACCAACTCTTCAATTGCTGGTCGAGGAAATTTTACAACCATCCCGGAAATCCGTGTCTGTATTCAAAAGTGAACCTGCTAAAATTGTCACCCCTATGCAACAATAACTCTCTTGCTAGCCACAGAAAAACACACCGAAAAATACATTCAAATATGGCTTTGAGGGATTTTCATGTGCGAGTCTGCCAATCATAAAGCTGTCAGCATACGTAAACCAAGGAAAATACAATTGCAACCTTCAGGTAGCCTTCACACAGAGAAAAACAACAAATAAACCTGAAAGCTTGTTGTGTGACTGGAGCCTAATTAAGACCAACAGGAGAAGTTTTCTCTGAGTGATAAATCCAACATCAGGAAATACCAATTGGATGACAATAATTGGCAGGCCATCGACAGTGCAGGCAGAATTAATCATTTGAAGAGGGAGACTAGACTGCATTTTTAATTGGCAAAGGCAGCCACTGTTTAGGGAGACGAGCAGCTGATCACCCAAGAGGCTGAAGCTTCAGACAATGCACATTTGCTAATCCTCTCGAGTCAAGTTATTATGGCCACACATTATTATCATGCTTTACAAACTAATTCCTTGTTTTCCCTGATGGATTACCAGAAGAATCCGTCAAAGGGAGAGAAGGGAGGAGAACACAATAGACTATGTATATAATGACAATCAAAATGACTGAATATGACACAGAACAACAACTACTCAGTATATGTAAGGACCTTTTTGGTTCAAAGAACACAATTTTGCTTCTCGGGAAAGTGTGTGTGTGTGTGTGTGTGTGTGTGTGTAATTTTGAGGAATAATTCTACTACTAGATGACATTCCTAATCCTTTTAGGTTTATAAAGCATTGACAATAGAATAACCAGTGAAGTGCAGAGGAATAGTACTGGGATGATTTCGTACTGGAAATTGTGTAGACAGGATTACATTTCAAATACATTCATTCAACTAAATCCTGGCTATTTATATTAATGAATAAGAATAGCCATTGACTTTGATATTAATATTTTGGGACTGACATCTGATTGTTTCCTTGAATCTGAGTACTAATCATATTTATTCATGTTTGGAGAACATCTAATCTATCAAATTAGTTGTTGATAGGTAATTAAGCTTGATATAATTATCACATAAAGCAGATATGGTGCTTGTCATGTTTGAGGCAGTATATGTTCACTAACAAGAGTAATCCTTGGTGTTATCTAACTTTTAAAAAATCCTAAATAAAATCAATACATTTACATTTATTAATTTAGGAAGCAATGTTTTACCTTTAGTAATATTTAGTCACGCGTTAGTTTAAGGTAAAATGCCTATGAGACTTCCTTACAATAAAATAACAAGGGTATAAAATGAACAAGGGTATGTCAGCCCAAACGCAAAAACCCACAGTACTGTGAATAAAAGCAAAAACAACTTGTTATTGAAAGCTCTTACATATAACATTTTCAAAAACTTGTTTTAATTTACAGTAGCTAAAGCTGAAGAAAAGTATGATATAAATGTTGACAAAATATCTAAATTGAAGAGAAAGAACCTGTACATTGTAAACTACAGACTAGCTGTTGACATTACAAGTTAAGTCGATTCATCATTGAATCATCTTTCTGACACACTGAGAAATTGTGCTCATATCTTCCATATGCACGCCACCATTCAGGGCCGACTTCAATTATCACACAACAATTTGTCGAGTACCAAGTACCGCAGTCATTATGCAATGCAGTACAATAACGTTTTACTCCTTCCACACAACTAATGCCAGATATGGGATGTTGATAAATACTTTTATTATAAGCACAAGCGCACACACACACATTGAGACGCTAGCACACACACACACACACACACACCACTCACATTGGAATGATGGCCATTTTTAAGTGCGGACGTAGGGTCCTCTCAAACTATTGACCTCTGACTTTTGATCACCAACCATAGGTGAGACAGACATTAAGCAGAGCATGACCTGAATGATTACTGGCTATTATTTCACCTCATTAACAGAAAGACATTGGAAGGGACATATTCTAGGAGTGGCTTTTCACTTATAGCAGATACTGTAGGACATAAGAAATTACAAATGTGATTACAATTTCACCAGCCTTATCTCACCTGTGGATAATGTAAAACATGGGTTTGGGTTGATTGTTGTACACCCATCTGACAAGGTAAAAATCTGTCATTCTGCCCCTGAGCAAGGCAGTTAACCCACTGTTCCCTGGGTGCCGAAGACGTGGATGTCGATTAAAGCAGCCCCCGCACTTCTCACCTCTCTTGTTTTTTGATTAACGTCACATAGACATGTGTCTCCTAAACAGGGATATCTCTGACTGTCATTTGGTCACAAATCAAGCAATTCTGCCATATCCTTTCCTGCTTAGTGTTTGGGCCGTCAGGACCATAGACAGCTACGGGGCCTGATTCCCATTGATCGAAATGTCATCTATCACTATCAACTACCATGGTGCAAATTTGAATTGACCTGGATGGAATTACATCTTTTAGCCTTATTAGATAATGAATCACAATTGTTGTGGCATTGTGTTATTGATTTATTGTAAACTCAACAATAGGCTAGCCTATTTAAAATATTGCATTGTAATGAGTGGTTTTGGATCTTTGTCTGGCTGACAGTGGGGAAGTGTGCATTTTGGTTTTACACTAAATCCATGGAAGTAGGCTATTGATGTAGGAAGTAGGCTATTGATGTAGGCTATTGATGTAGGAAGTAGGCTATTGATGTAGGAAGTAGGCTATTGATGTAGGAAGTAGGCTATTGATGTAGGCTAAGAATGAATTACACGTTGGACATATCATGCGGAACCCTTCAATATAAAATGACCAATATATTTTTTTATGGAAAACAGCTTAGGCTAAATGATCACTTGCCCATCAAAATGTCAATATAATAATACCGTAACATCAAGAAGCTTTCGTTTATTGGTGGCTACAGTTTCCATGAAGATGATGCCCTAACACTGACGATGATGAATAGTGCAACGTCGTTCACTATCACAGCCTAATAGACCACCACCATTGTAAAGTTAAATGGCGTCGACGACTTTCCCCGACTGCAATGGAACATCTCGAATCTTAACATTCTCTTTTTTATTGGTGCGCGAATTTACATCCACTATCACGAACCCTACTTAGCTTCACACTAGCAGCATCACCACTGCTCGTGTGGTATAGAGGTCTGTCATCTTGTGACAGTCCTTCCGTCCATGTTTTGTAACATTTTGGCACCGAATTGATTTGGTCGTGTTGGGATCGTAAAAGATGGAACAGGCTGGGGGATACTTTAAAAAGGCATCCCTTTTAAGCGCCTCTGGCCCAGTTCTGAGAGAGTTATGAAAATACAATTAAATTGAATACATTTCTGTGAAATATTAGGCCCACATCGTTAGAAATCTGAAAACATTCAAATAATTTGGATAAGTATGCGTAAAAACAATAGACTATGAATCAGCGTGAGACCAAAAGAACTATGAAATCTCCCTATGTGCATGCCCATTCACTGCCACGTTAGAATATTTGGGAACATGAGACCACGAGTATTTGTAACGATTATTAAATTGTATTTTATCATGCATATATGATGCATTCATTCTGACTGCAATTCTGAACAATCATTTAGTGAGCTAAACGTTGAGTTAGTCAAACATACATAAAACATTTGGTGCGTAATGCAAAAGACGCCACCCATGCGACAGACAATTGTACAAAATATTCTAATCATACAGCTGTATTAGGCCTCGCAATATGCCGTTTGCTTTTGGGAAGGGGGGGGGCACACGTTACCTTTGTGCATGCCGGTGTATCGGTCCTTCAGAACAGTCAGTTCGTGGATTTTCCCAAACTGTTCAAACAGAGGTTTCAGGTCTTTTTCCTCCAGGTTCCGCGGTATCTGCCCGATAAACAGCTTTATGGCATCTTGGTCTTTCATGTTGCCGCTCTCCGGATGAATGGAAATGGATTCTGACCCGTTCATGGGTTTAGGAAATGTGATCTGAGAGTACTGGTGCTGGTGAGGGATAAGTAGTAGTGGTTGTTGGCTCGGTGTTGCCCCAAGTCCAGTGAAAACCAGGCTGGTGTGAGCGGGATGGGGCTGCTGTGGTTGTTGCTGCCTTCTTGTTTCAGTCTGAGTGAATCTGGCCATTCTGAGCTGGGAGCACACTGGATAATAATGACAACACACACACAGAGAGAGAGAGAGAGAGAGAGCGCGCAAGCACTCAGCTGGAAACCAGGCTCACTTTCTATCCGAAACACAACAAACTCGCACACACATAGTACAGGAGAGATGGGGTTGATAGGGGCGATAACCACCGAGCGAAAGCCATATTCACCGCTCTCGAGCGACACCCACAGATGTCAGTATGGTAGTGAAACATCGGAGTGCAAATTCTTAGCATTTTCCAACACTTGCTTATAGCGTGCAACTGCAGCCCCCAAATTGGGGGCGTTCCTGCATGTGGGTATTCCTGAATCTACAGGAAGGCCCCCCGAGCATCCCATTGGTTCCTTCATGAACGTCCCCCTCTGAAGTACCCCATTGGTTCCTGCATGCTTGTGACACATTTGAATGTGGGTCAAAAAGGGAAATAAATGTATTATCTGAGTTTCTTCGACCCCGCATCCGGAGTCCTCCTTGCTAGATACACCGGTAGACAGTGTCCTTCACTCCCTCCTGCCCTCATCATCATTAACAGAACTGTGGGAAAACAGTCCCCGACAGGGGAGGTGAAGGACACTGTCGACCCCGCCTCCCGCTATCACAGCAGGTTGGAGGCTGAGGCAACACGTGTGCTTGCTAACTAACTAACTAGCTAGTTAGTTAGCACACACAGTATGCACCTTGCACACAGTGTCCTTTGCTCCTGCCTGCCGAACACCTGCCCACGCACTCGTTAACCGAACTGTGGAGAAACAGAGCCCAACCGGTGGGGATGAAGGACACTGTCTACCGGTGTACTGCTAGAAAGCTAGCTACCGGTGTCGGCCGCTCCCCTTCTTCTGTGGAGTTTATCGGCAGCTGGCATCCGCCTCCTGCCTGTCCTAGCTTAAAAATAGACCAATAATAGAAGTATAAAGAGGGGTACCTGCAGATGCAGGAACACCACGAATTGCAGGCTGCAATTGCACCCTTCTCACACCTGCTTGAAGACCACACAAACATTTGACTTTTGAACATTTTAATCAATGCCAATGGCGGAATTTCGATGAATAATAAATACAAATGGAATGGGAATCATTCCGCCGTCAATACAGCTGGCCCCACCATTTCCTTATATAATGTCAAGAATTTGGGGGACTAGTCCTTTCTGGACTTGAACCCACCTCGTTCCTTTTGCTACACTGCCCCATTCTTTCAGAAAACCCGCCAAGTCCCTCACAAACATACTTGCCTTTGATGGCCTCACAGTAGCTCCATCCCACTTTTGACACCAGTGGAGGAAATGTGTGTACAACATGGTACTGTCTTTTTAATTCATATTTTAGTCTTCATTTGCTTACATTTAGTTTCTTATAGGCTAGATACTGCTTCACATCTCCAGGACAAGAACTACAGCAACGTTCGATGCAAACAAACATGTGCCAATACCCTGTTCAAATTCAAACTTCCCACTTTTATTTTCATACCGTCAATCTTTTATTTTGTACCATTACCTGCTTATTGTCTTGATGGTCTTGCATAGTTGATTGCAGTGATCAATCCATTGGCTTCTTGCTCCCTCTTCTGGAATATAAAAGGAGTCTACAGGTTTGTGTGTATTACTTCAAGAAACATGTCTCTATATGCCAAAGATGAAAGGAGACATAGTTTAGGCTATCATAATATAATTCAACAAAAAAGTACCCCGACTCAAATGGCCATTGAGCCCCTCACTTCATATAGGATTTATTAAGTTATCCTCTCCATTTACAAATGCTGTCAACAAATTACATATGTTCTCTGCAACTAAAGCCATGGCTTATAGAGCCAACTAATAAATACAACTACATACAGAATTAAAACACAGAACAGACAGCTATTTTGTAAAGCGAGGTAGTAAAACGTAGGTCTTTAACTGAACCAGATGTGTACTAATTAAAGCTGTTTAACAGTGAATGAAGTTATATACTGTCAGTGACAAAAGGCTCGCTGCTGTAGAGGGGAATCGATCTGGGCTGTCTTGGCCGCCCGTTGGGCACCATAGGGGCTCTAGAACTTCCGGATCGCAGTGTCGATGTCTGGGATGATCTTCTTTAGCTGGTTCCACTGCTTCGGGTTCCACGCCACACTTGTGGGAGACACAGACCAGCCAGGGGAGTGTGTAGGGGTCCACATTGACGTGAAAGGTCAATACTATAACCGCAGGGCAAGGTGCATACTCTGACATTTCTTATTCTAAACCTTGTCTGAGATGTTTGAATAGCAGGCCGCACAGCACCCTGAAACAAGATCAAAGGTTTTTTATTGATTTCTGTATTTGTACCCGCCACTGTTATTTTGGTTTCATTCAATGCCGTAAGTGGACGTTTATTGAATTCCAAAGTCATCTCTCCGGCCACCTCAATGGGAGTTAGCAAGGACAGGACAGTCTAAGAAGAATAGTTTTGGCAGACAGCTGAGCACCTTGGCCTGTTTACATGTGCAGCAGAAAAACAAACAGGGCCAACCATCATTCATACTGTATATAGCCTCCTGGATAAGAAGCCTGTGTTGTCACATTGCTACTGCTCTAGCCTTAAACTACAGGGATGTTGAGTGGCTATTTTTAAAGGGTAGATGTCCTATTCTGCAGGGGAGGTGAGAGTGAGAACTTCCAGTTCATGCATTTTTATTGACCATTGCCATTAGTGTTTCGCCAGGCTGGACGTCTGAGACAAGAAATCAATAGGGGCCGTACTATTAGTGTGAACTAAAAAGTTACATACAATTTAGAGCACGCTACAGTAGCATTAATGCTGCTTCTTGTTAACCATTGAGTCGGTACAGGGAGGCAACCAAGCTTGATCTCCACAGCCTGGCCTGTAGTGACTGAGGCCCAGAGGGAGCCAAGGCAGACAGCTGAGGGGGCCTCTTAGCATTCTGCACCGCTCACTCTTACACACACACACACACACACACACACACACACACACACAAGCCCCAATTACCCAAAAGCTACAGCATAATCATACACCACACACACCTCAACTCAGTGATTCTGCTTGCGAGATAGTAAGAGTTGGGTTGGGAGGATGATAGAGATTGACTTTGTAGAAGATAAGATGAGCACACTGCATTGTTAGAGCATATAAGAATCATCCCCTAACTGGCATGGCAAAATTCACCAACTGTACATCTGACTAATAAGCGTACAGCGTTTGAGATGTCCCTCAGCAGCTAACTCACCACTGCACTCTAGTTCTGCATTGCAAAACACACTCACTCAACTGGAAGGTGTTGTTCAAGAAAATGAATGTGACACGATGGCATATCGTGTCACCACTGCGATCTGTATGCCACGATATCGCCACCACTGCGATCTGTATGCTCTCGTTGGCTGGCCTTCACTTCATAATCGTCGCCAAACACATTGGCTCCAGGTCATCTACAAGACCCTGCTAGGTAAAGTCCCCCCTTATCTCCGCTCACTGGTCACCATAGCAGCACCCACCTGTAGCACGCGCTCCAGCAGGTATATCTCTCTGGTCACCCCTAAAGCCAACTCCTCCTTTGGTCGTCTCTCCTTCCAGTTCTCTGCTGCCAACGACTGGAACGAACTACAAAAATCTCTGAAATTGGAAACACTTATCTCCCTCACTAGCTTTAAGCACCAGCTGTCAGAGCAGCTCACAGATCACTGCACCTGTACATAGCCCATCTATAATTTAGCCCAAACTACTACCTCTTCCCCTACTGTATTTATTTATTTTATTTATTTTGCTCCTTTGCACCATATTATTTATATTTGAACTTTGAACTTTCTTCAAACTACAAATCTACCATTCCAGTGTTTTTTCTTGCTATACTTTATTTACTTTGCCACCATGGCATTTTTTTGCTTTTACCTCCCTTATCTCACATCATTTGCTCACATTGTATATAGTCTTATTTTTTTTTCTACTGTATTATTGACTGTATGTTGTTTACTCCATGTGTAACTCTGTGTTGTTGTATGTTGTCGAACTGCTTTGCTTTATCTTGGCCAGGTCGCAATTGTAAATGAGAACTTGTTCTCAACTTGCCTACCTGGTTAAATAAAGGTGAAATAAATACAAATAAAAATATCGCACCAAGCCCTTTATGAAGCGCTAGCTTAATGGCCTAGATGTGAAAAGAGCACTGTCTCTGTACTGTAGCCTACCTTTCCTCCCCGGATTCAGGTCGCCAATGTCAATGGTGTAGAACTCCCTGATATCGATCTGGGTCTTGCTTTCGAAGAGAGACACCCTAAAGTACCTCAACTTTCCTATCTGCAGAGGAGAGAGAGAGGGTTGCATAGAACACTAGAGAACACAACCCATGCTCGAGTGCAGCAGTATCTGCTGGTTTTATACTGAATTAATGACAAGTCGGAAACTTGGAACCTCTGAGTTTAAATGAAAGTTATTTAGTTATTTACAAGTTTCTTCCAAGTCTAACATTTCTGAGTTTTCTAGTTTCGACATGTCATGGACCTATAGCAATGTGGCTGTTTGTAAATCAGTGGCTTTGATTGCCCATTTTAACTGTTAAATAAGCAAAAACCAGTGGGAGCTGTGGTATTCAATGAGCAGAATTTCGCTCCAAAGGTTTGTTAATCATAACCATTATTATACCTGAAGAAAATACATTTGAGTATGGAGGCCCCCCTCCTCCTCCCACTGGTTTCGTCCTTCTTTGTTGGTGGGGACAGCGGTGGAGCTGTTGTCCCCTGTCTTGTGGTTCTTGTGGGCTGGGTGATCTGAGGCTGTGGGCCTATTACTCTTTACCTAACCTAAAGTAGCGGCATTTCTTTATTTCTAGTCCTGACGAGAAAAAACAACAACTGTCGGGTGAGGTTCTCTTCTGCACTGTTCATCCAATCCAGCAAATGTGGAGTAGGAGTTAAGATGGAGTGTTGCCTTGTTAAAACTTCTTATGGATGGGTGGCAGTATTGAGTAGCTTGGATGACTGACATGCCCAGAGTAAACTGCCTGCTACTTACGCTCAGAAGCTAAGATATACATATTATTAGTAGATTTTGATAGAAAAACGTCTGAAGTTTCTAAAACTGTTTGAATGATGTCTGTGAGTGTAACAGAACTCATATGGCAGGCAAAAACCTGAGAAAAAATCCAACCAGGAAGTGGTTTGTAGTTTTTCAAGTGATTGCCTATCCAAACTATAGTGTCTGTGGGGTAATTTTGCACTTCACAAGGCTTCCACTAGATGTCAACAGTCTTTAGAACCTTGTTTGAGGCTTCTACTGTGAAGTGGGGGAGAATAAGAGCTCATTGAGTGAGAGGACTGCCAGCAGGGCATGAGCCTCAGCCATGAGCGGTCACGTGAGAGGTAGCTCAGTTCCATTGCATTTCTGAAGACAAAGGATTTCTCCGGTTGAAACTTTATTGCAGATTTATGATTAAAAACATCCTAAAGATTGATTCTATATATTGTTTGACATGTTTCTACGAACTGTAATGGAATCTTTGGAGTTTTCGTCTGACCTGCGCGTCGTGAATTTGGATTTGTGAACTGAAGGCGCGAACAAAAAGGAGGTATTTGGACATAAAGGATGGACTTTATTGAACAAAACAAACATTTATTGTGGAACTGGGATGCCTGGGAGTGCATTCTGATGAAGATCATCAAAGGTAAGTGAATATTTATAATGCTATTTCTGACTATTGTTGACTCCAACATGGCGGATATATTGTATGGCATGTTTTTGTGTCTGAGCGCCGTACTCAGATTATTGCATGGTGTGCTTTTTCGGTAAAGCTTTTTCGAAATCTGACACAGCGGTTGCATTAAGGAGAAGTTTATCTAAAGTTCCATGCATAACACTTGTATTTTCATCAACATTTATGATGAGTATTTCTGTAAATTGATGTGGCTCTCTGCAAAATCACCGGCTGTTTTGGAGGCAAAACATTACTGAACATAACGCACCAATGTAAACTGAGATTTTTGGATATAAATATGAACTTTATCGAACAAAACATACATGTATTGTGTAACATGAAGTTCTATGAGTGTCATCAGATGAAGATCATCAAAGGTTAGTGATTAATTTTATCTCTATTTCTGCTTTTTGTGACTCCTCTCTTTGGCTGGAAAATGGCTGTGTTTTTCTGTATAGGCGCTGACCTAACAATCATATGGTATGCTTTCGCCGTAAAGACTTTTTGAAATCAGACACTGTGGCTGGATTAACAAGAAGTAAAGCTTTAAAATGGTGTATAATACTTGTATGTTTGAGGAATTTTAATTATGAGATTTTTGTTGTTTTGAATTTGGCGCCTTGCACTTTCACTGGCTGTTGTCATATCGATCCCGCTAACGGGATTCCAGCCATAAGAAGTTTTAACGTCCAAAAGCGGAAGTCTCATGCATCGGGTTTGTTCCCAACCCCACTGTGGGTGCTCATACAGAATAGAAACATGTTTTAAAGAGCATCCTTTTTGTAATTCACATTACATAATGTTTTAATAAGATGCTAAAACTAGTGAAATACAATCAGCATCAATGTACAGTTCAACAGAAATGAATGGTTTGTGAAAGTGGAATTGAAGACACTTCACAGGGCAAATACATTCATTAGTATTGAGAGATAAGGAATAGAGATGGCATACGTTTTTGACCTCCTCCTTGTCACTGCTGCCATCTGAACTGCAGTTACCCGACTCACGGAATTATGAGTTTGTGTCAGAAATAAAATTCTACATCAAATGGGAAACAGAACAGGTTTCTTTCAAATATATAAGATGAACAGCAGTAAACGAAATGTGGTATTATTCATTTAACAGCTTTCGTACTTGTATCAGCTAAGTAGACCTAGGCCATCAAGGTTGGAATGAAGTTCTTTAAACTGTATTCAGTAGCACGAGCGCACCAAACTCTCACTCACTTTCTTTGGGAAATGGAATGTGAGCTGTGCATCATTAGCAAACCTACCTTTTCAACTGCTGAATGGATAACTGTAGGCCATGAGGTTGAATGGCACTCTCCATTCATTGCAGTGTTTCTATTCATATCCTTATATGCGGTTTAATGATCTGAGTTGCATTTCTCAGTCAATTACATTTTATGAAGTTTGCATTTATGTTCAAAGTTGCAAGGATGCTAGGGTAATGGAGTTAAGAACGTACCACACCATAACCTACAGTAGCTTGCTTTAAATGTCGCAGATAGAGCTATGGATAAATTTACCCATGACATTGTTTTTCTGTTTTAACCATATCCCAAACCTTAATCCTTAATGTAACTAATTGGAATTAATACCTGAACAGTTAACCAATCGGAATTAATGCCTGCATTTAACCCTAGAGTTGTTTCTGTTTTAAAACCCTATCCCAAACCTTAACCCAGTAAGAACTAATGCCTTAACCATAGAGTTGTTTCTGAGAGCATAAATCGTCTGTTATTTTATATTTGAGATTCTTCAAATAGCCACCTTTTGCCTTGATGACAGCTTTGCACACTTGGCATTCTCTCAACCAACTTCATGAGGTAGTCACCTGGAATGCATTTCAATTAACAGGTGTGACTTCTTAAAAGTTCATTTGTGGAATTTCTTTCCTTCTTAATGCGTTTGAGCCAGTCAGTTGTGTTGTGACAAGGTAGGGTGGTATACAGAAGATAGCCCTATTTGGTAAAAGACCAAGTCCATATTATGGCAAGAACAGCTCAAATAAGCAAAGAGAAATGACAGTCCATCATTACTTTAAGACATGGTCAGTCAATACTGAAAATTTCAAGAACTTTTAAAGTTTCTTCAAGTGCAGTCGCAAAAACCATCAAGAGCTACAGTGAGGGAAAAAAGTATTTGATCCCCTGCTGATTTTGTACGTTTGCCCACTGACAAAGAAATGATCAGTCTATCATTTTAATGGTAGGTTTATTTGAACAGTGAGAGACAGAATAACAACAAAAAAATCCAGAAAAACGCATGTCAAAAATGTTATAAATTGATTTGCATTTTAATGAGGGAAATAAGTATTTGACCCCTCTGCAAAACATGACTTAGTACTTGGTGGCAAAACCCTTGTTGGCAATCACAGAGGTCAGACGTTTCTTGTAGTTGGCCACCAGGTTTGCACACATCTCAGGAGGGATTTTGTCCCACTCCTCTTTGCAGATCTTCTCCAAGTCATTAAGGTTTTGAGGCTGATGTTTGGCAACTCGAACCTTCAGCTCCCTCCACAGATTTTCTATGGGATTAAGGTCTGGAGACTGGCTAGGCTGGCTCTCATGAGGGCTGCCACAGGAATGGAAGACCCAGATTAATTTCTGCTGCAGAGGATAAGTTCATTAAAGTTAACTGTAAATGTAAATGTAACTGCACCTCCGATTGCAGCCCAAATAAATGCTTCATAGAGTTCAAGTAACAGACACATCTCAACATCAACTGTTCAGAGGAGACTGCGTGAATCAGGCCTTCATGGTCGAATTTCTGCAGAGAAACCACTACTAAAGGACACCAATAATAAGAAGAGACTTGCTTGGGCCAAGAAACACGAGCAATGGACATTACACCAGTGGAAATCTGTCCTTTGGTCTGGAGTCCAAATTGGAGATTTTAGGTTCCAACTGCCGTGAACGAATGATCTCTGCACGTGTGGTTCCCACCGTGAAGCATGGAGGAGTTAGTGTGATGGTGTGTGGGAGCTTTGCTGGTCAGTGATTTTAATTAGCATTCAAGGCACACTTAACCAGCATGGCTACCACAGCATTCTGCAGCGATACGCCATCCCATCTGGTTTGTGCTTAGTGGGACTATCATTTGTTTTTAAACCGGACAATGACCCAATACACCTCCAGGATGTGTAAGGGATATTTTACCAAGAAGGAAGGTGATGGAGTGCAGCGTCAGATGACCTGGCCTCCACAATCACCCAACCTCAAACCAATTGAGATGATTTGGGATGAGTTGGACCACAGAGTGAAAGAAAAGCTGCCAACAAGTGCTCAGCATATGTGGGAACTCCTTCAAGACTTTTGGAAAAGCATTCCAGGTGAAGCTGGTTGAGAGAATGCCAAGAGTGTGCAAAGCTGTCATCAAGACAAAGGGTGGCTACTTTGAAGAATCTGAAATATAAAATATATTTGATTTGTTTAACACTTTTTTTGGTCACCATATGTGTTATTTTATAGTGTTGATGTCTTCACTATTATTCTACAATGTAGAAAACAGTAAAAATAAAGAAAAACCTTTGAATGAGTAGGTGTGTCCAAACGTTTTGACTGCATTCTGAAAGTATTCAGACCGGTTGACTCTTTCCATGTTTTGTTACGTCATAGCCTTATTCTAAAATTGATTACATTTTTCCTCATCAATCTACACCCAATAACCCATAATGACAAAACCAAAACAGGTTTTTAGACATTTTTGCAAATATATAAAATAAAACAGAAATATCACATTTCCATAAGTGTTCAGACCCTTTACTCAGTATTTTGCTGAAGCACCTTTGGCAGCGATTACAGCCTTGAGTCTTCTTTGGTATGACGCTACAAGCTTGGCACACCTGTATATTGGGAGTTTCTCCCATTCTTGTCAGGTTGGATGGGGAGCGTCGCTGCACAGCTATTTTCAGGTCTCCCCAGAGGTGTTTGATCGGGTTCAAGTCCGGGCTCTTGCTGGGCCACTCAAGGACGTTCAGAGACTTGTCCCAAAGCCACACCTGCATTGTCTTGGCTGTGTGCTTATGGTCATTGTCCTGTTGGAAGGTGAACCTTCGCCCCAGTCTGATGTTCTGACCGCTCTGGAACAGGTTTTCATCAATGATCTATCTGTACTTTGCTCTGTTCATCTTCCCTTAGATTCTCCAGACGTGGCGCTTGGTATTCAGGCCAAAGAGTTCAATCTTGGTTTCATCAGACCAGAGAATCTTGTTTCTCATGGTCAGAGTCCTTTAGGTGCCTTTTGGCAAACTCCAAGTGGGCTGTCATGTGCCTTTTACTGAGGAGTGGCTTCCTTCTGGCCACTCTACCACAAAGGCCTGATTGGTGGAATGCTGCAGAGATGGTTGTCCTTCTGGAAGGTTCTCCCGTCTCCACAGAGGAACTCTGGAACTCTGTCAGAGTGACCATCACCTCCCTGACCAAGGCCCTTCTCCCCCGATTGGTCAGAGTCTTGGTGGTTCCAAACTTCTTCCATTTAAGAATTATGAAGGTGTTTTTGGGGACCTTCAATGCTGCAGACATTTTTTGGTACCCTTCCCCAGATCTGTACCTCGACACAATCCTGTCTCGGAGCTCTACGGACAATTATTTTGACCTCATGGCTTGGTATTTGCTCTGACATCACTGGAAACAGGATGCACCTGAGCTCAATTTCGAGTCTCATAGCAAAGGGCCTGAATACTTATGTAAATAAGGCATTTCTGTTTTTTTATTTTTAAAACATTTGCAAAATATTTGTCATTATGGGGTATTGTGTATAGATTGCTGAGGATTTGTATTTATTTAATGTATTTTTGAATAAGGCTGTAACATAACAAAATGGAAAAAGTCAAGGCACTGTATGTACTACACATCTGTATGTACTGTTAAAACTATGTACTGTATATGTATTATTTAGTTGTTGTTATTATTATTATTATTATTGTTTTTGCTGCCTCTTGGGCCCCCAACGCCCTGGGCCCAGGAGCTTCAGTCCCGGTAAGCCCCTGCATTAATCCGGCCCCGTATCGACTGAGTTTGTAAACTTAGTTGTGCCACATGGTTCCAAGTGCCAATAAATCAGCACAATCAACCTTTTCGGTTGTTCAAATTGCTGGTGCCTTGAAGCTGAAATTGGGATCATGATGTATACTGTCGTAATGACCATACAACCTTTTTTTATACGAGAGCAATGTACAAATTAGGAATTTGTGGTAACTGCATGGTGACCTTGACAGTTTATTGTTAAGACGAGAGGCTGCCTGGGTCTTTAATTTAAAGACCCTTGCTCCATTTGGCCTCAACGTTGACTTTGATCTGAAGCCGTTCTTGTGATTGTGTTTTTGCTATCCATTGCAAATGTTTGTTGGCCTATGTAGCCAAATTGTATCTATGATCGTATGTTATCCATTCATGCTTTTTCATATGTTCTATATATATCTGTAAATCAACCAATTAAATCAAGCCACAACCGGCCATGATTACAGACACCTGTGTCTGTCCTTTCAAAGTTTTATAAATTAGTAACCCGCGGTTTTTGTCATTTCAGTTGTCTGTCGAAACAATGGTTATAAAATGATTGCATCTGAGCTTCTAGGGTGTGAGGCTCTCCTTTTATTTTTCAAGCTCGTGGGGGCCGCCATCTTTATGCACTTCTGCTATTGAGTAAAGCGGCAAACACTACTTGATTCCACATACCAATTGACAAACTAATTGAGAGGGGACCGCAAACACCTGGGCTGAGGAGTCATGGGCCCTTTTCAAATGAATAGGTATATTTAAAATGTGCATCTTTTCTTGTATGCTTGATGTACTGACACAACAAAGTGAAAACCTATGGAAGGAACACTTGCCTATCCAGTCATGTCAGTTCTTGCTTAAAGTAAGTAAACAAGAAGTTACACAGATTAATTATTTGAATTGGGCCTTATCTAGGCCTATTTTGACAATGTTGCGCTTGAGTGCATTGCACCTGTGCTTTCCTGCCACCAGAGGGGAACAGAACACTGCTTTGATTTCACAGGCTACTGCAATCCCAAATTATCTGAGACCATTTTACTGTGACCTGAAGGAATTCTCAGTCAAAATAATTTTCCATCCCTACTAAATGTTGCTGACAATTAATAATTCAAATTTCTAGTCACAACTCTGTAATTTGGCCATGTTTGCCTCAGCCTTATTACCCACTTTTCCAATTTTCGATTCTTATTTGTGAACATGGCAGAGGTTGTCATAAAAGAGATTAGCAGATGCACATAGAGAAACCTATAGACACAGACACCCTGAAATGGATTGCAACAGATCCATGAATACATTGTATTGACACAAACCTACACAGTAGGCCCTACAAGAATAAGTCAAAAGATGAAAAGCATTTTTTGCATAACGGTGGGTTAAATCTCTTGTGGGTTCTGTAGAGTTAATCTTGTGTAAAGACAGTAGTTGGGTAGTGAAGATGATGATGATGATGATGATGATGGCTCATCATAGGTTAAATCCATTTGATACTTCTTTCTCAGTGCTCATTTTTGGTGGACGTCAAAAAGGTAAACGTTTCTTGCGATCGTAAGGTCAGGCAGGCAAGAGTCTAAGGATAAGGTAACATTCTTTTTGATTTTATCCCAAAAAATAATGGTAGCTTTAGGGTAGCAAAGGTTGAGGTAAATAATAATGTTGACAAAATAGGCAAAAATGACATGGCTACAGAACAAACAAACAAACAAAATGAATTTCCTCCAAGAAATCAAAAACCAAAGACTAACCTTTAGGAAACAGGCTATGGGTAGGCCTAGCCTACTATGAAGACAAAATAATGGTTGTGTTCCCCTGCTTAGACGTTGCTAACACATGCCAGATCTTACAATACCTGGATAAGTAGTTTACATTTCAGCTAACCTCATCATATGTTATAGCAATCTGGCGCCCGACTGCATAGTCGAAGATGTGGCACGCAACCATTGCTTGATGCATGCAACATCTGAGCAGGGGAACGCGACCACAGCCTACCCACATAGGCTGAATCTCAAATCATGCCTGCCCCTTCTGCCCTCCATTTACACATTCACGTGCGCCTCCACCGTATGCACAAGTGTCCCAAACTAAAGGAGTGGAAATTATGGAGGGTATAGGGGCTAATTTGACCCTCTGATAGCCACTTGGACCAAGCTAGCTATGCTGCAAGCTTCAGGGTGAAGTGGTATCCCATAACACGCCGCATTACTTTTGAGTTTGCGCAATTTCTCACGAAAGAATGGAGAAGCGTGCTTAATTATGAGCTACCTGCATTTGTATGTGTCTGACTTCGATGCTTGTCAAATGTAACATATGAAATACCTCCCAAATTAAATGTTTAACTGTTAATGAGGTTTATATCTTGTAAAACGACAGGGGGATATTTGAATTTCATGCTTGTTTTATTATTTAAATGTGAAACATGAATTGCATCATTCAAGTCACAGTGTGTCCTGAAGTTCATGGGTTTATTTGATCGCCCTCGTCACCTTCTGAGTTTTGCCAGCAACACCTGATAACGGAGGGGTCTCCAGGCGAGTTGGTAGGGGTGAGGGGCTGGTTTGGGATTCACAGATACTCTCCCCTTAGACAGGGGTGTCAAAGTCATTCCATGGTGGGCCTAGTGTCTGCTGTTTTTTATTTTTTCATTTCAATTGAGACCTACTGTATACAACCAGGTGAAGGGAGTTCCTTACCAATCAGCGACCTTAATTCATCAGTCAAGGACAAAGTAGGAGCGAAAACCCGAAGACACTCGGCCCGCCGTGGAATGAGTTTGACACGTGTCCTTAAGGTTTTACTGACCACTGGCAAGGCCAGGTACAGTAGAAATACCTTGAACCGCACCCTGGGCAAAACCATTGCCGCAATAAGCAGGGGTGCACATAAACAATTCATTGGCTGAAGGCCATACAATGTCTAAATCAGACCAATAATCATCATACAATATTACAAACTGGTGTACACTTTCAACACGAGAGACAAAATAATACATACAAAATGGCAGAACACACCGGAAAAAGTGTTGCACGCCTCTCACCGTGGGTGCGCATCATGTAGAACGCAGTCGACGTGAACGAGCTGACCTTGGGAAGCTGCAAAAAGCATGTGACAAACACAAGGGAGTGTGTTCCCCTCTCAGACGTAGCATGCATCAACCAATAGTTGCGTGCCACGTCATCAACTGTGCCTTAGGGCACCAGATTGCTATAACATGACGTAGTTAACTGATGCGTAAAATACCTATCCAGGCTTGTAAGATCTGGCATGCGTCAGCAACGTCTGCGAGCCCTCGAAGTAAATGCTAGTGATGGGCATTCCAAGTCTTTTCCGTGTGCAGGCTCTTTTGGCTCTGTTCACATAGAAGAGTGGTTCAGTAGTACTTAACAATGTATTGAAAAATAGCACATTTGTTGCAAATGTCGGTGAAACAGACAGCAAGGTTTATACAAATCTCCGCTGTTGAAAACCAATTGCTAGTCTAAAAGAAATGGGAAATAATGTCTAGATGCTTTTTATAGTGGAGATCAAGTTTATAAATTGTCTGGCTGGGCTGATGAGATATTGGATTGGGCAGTGAGATGAAATAGAGTAAATAGGCATTTCAACTTCATAGCTTTAGCCGGTGGTAACTTGTGGAATAGACACCTGCTGGAATGCCGTTTGAACTAATCAGCATCCAGGATTAGACCCACCCGTTGTATAATTAAGCAATAATGCCCGAGGAGATGTGGTATATGGCCCATCTACCACGGCTAAGGGCTGTTCTTAAGCACGTTGCAACGCGGAGTGCCTGGACGCAGCCCTTAGCCGTGGTATATTGGCCATATACCACAAACTCCCGAGGTGGCTTATTGCTATTATAAACTGGTTACCAACGTATTTAGAGCAGTAAAAATAAATGTTTTGTCATACCTGTGGTATACAGTCTGATATACCATGGCTGTCAGCCAATTAGCATTAAGGCTCAAACCACCTAGTTCATAACTACAGATAATCGTTGTTTCACCAAAAATTCACCAAAAAGATCTGTTCAAAAACAGCCGGACGTTTGCGAACGAACCATCACTATTAAATGTGCAAACTAAAGGAAATTAATTTTACAGTAGTTACAAAGATAATTGCGCAACTTGCTAGCCATATCAGGAGTATTTCCAAGTCATACACGTTTAATATCAGTTGCAGTCATCATGCCATAATTTCATAAACAGTGCACAAGTAGGCTAGACTTGAATATGAGCGTGAGTGTGATGCACACATGCATACCTGCGGCCTGTAGCCATCACACGGGCAAGAGGGCAATTATACAGTAGAGCAGTGGTTCTAACCTGGAGTACTATAACCCTGGAAGTATAGCTGTCCTATCCACAGGGGCTACTTGGGAAGAGAGAAAATGTGCCGGCCCAGGGCATAAGCAACATAAGCATTCACTTAGGGCCCACGGTCGCTAGGGGGGCCCCAACCAAAAAAGTTTATTTTTCTTTAGTATTTTTTTGGAACTCAGTCGGGGTCTCAACTTACTGGGTGCAATTTCTACATTTGATAGTGCATCAGCATTTTTTATCTTGAAATGTTTGTCACTGACAGTCAATCAATTAGCCCATGTCAGCAAATACATTTAAAAAAAATGCTAAGTTAGTCTAGCCTTGTAGTAATCATTGCAGAATTTCCGACCAGGCATGCAGGGCATGTGCTCCTATTGATTTTGTTTGTCACTCTCACTCAGACATCATATAAACATCATGGCATAAGTCATTGCAAAATGTGTTAGAATTGCAAGAAAATAGCTTTAAACTGCAATATTTTCTCTTCGCCCATGGCAAAATGTGTAGAAGTGCAAAAAAGGTGCTTTAAAACCACAACATTTTCTCTACGCCCCATGTCAAACTGCGTAAAATGGCAAGAAAGTAACTTTTTAAAACTTTTTTTTTCTCATCGTAGTCAAGGGGCCCCTAAAAAGCTAGGGCCGGCCCTGGACAAGAACATACCGTAATAATGACCAATTGTACTTTAGAGGGTATTTCGTGCAAAGTAAAATGTGATTTAGGGGTTCAGTAACCAAAATGTGGGTAAATAGTCCATCAGCCAGCGTGCCAAATTTCACATATTTGTCCACTTTGGGGTAGCAAAGTCGAATGATTATTTTCATTAAGGTCCATGTCTGTGGGTTATATTTTGGTATGATACCCACGTATCGGAGGTAGCTTAATGTGGTTATCACTGCATTCTATATTATTATTAGGGCCCTGTGTTTTGTACAATCATGTCACATGACCTGGATTTGAACATTTATTTAAAGATTTTTCATCAAACTGTCCCCTTTTCTTTTTATGTCAGATGGTCCAGCACCATTATCAGACAATTGCTTTCATTTTTGGTGTAATTCTCATTTCTGGAAAAGGCATAAAATACAGGTTAAAATCTAGAACATGTGACGTGATAGTCTGAAACAGGGCCCTAGTTATGGCCCCTATGTGGTTAGTTGGACCAACAGAATTGAGCGTATGAAATGTAATTTTATATTACCAGGGTACAATCTTCTCAAACTAAGGCAATTGATATGTTATTAACTTCATAATACAACACCAATTAACAGTGGTATTCAAAGTCGGGGGCACGATTTTAAGGTTGTGTCATTAGATTTGGAGTGGGGTCGTGAGATATTCTTGGGGTAAAAATGAGGTCCACAAAAATGATTGGGCAAAAAAGGGGGTCCCTGCTGAAAAATGACATTATGGGCCCTCCTTAGGGTTCAAAGGTCATACATGTAAGCCTTTTTGGGTATATTGAGAGAGAATGGACAGTATTGGGATGTGCTCTATTATCACATGCTACTCTAGAGGATACCTACACAAACTTTTACACAGAACAAGGAGACCCATTGGGATTTTTTTTTTTTTTTGCTTTATAGAGTCATCATAGATTTAGCCTACAATCAGTCCCAGCAGCCTATTTTCAAGATGGCCACTATTCATTTCAATGGGGAGGTACTGCATTGATTTTGCACGATCATAACTGAATAAATAATTGGAGTAATATGACCAATAATGGCTTACAATGTGTTTTACAATGAGGACTACACAAAATGATCAAGTATGTCAGTTATACACTACCGTTCAAAAGTTTGGGGTCACTTAGAAATGTCCTGTTTTTTTTAAAGAAAAGCAAATTTTTGTCCATTAAAATAACATCAAATTGATCAGAAATACAGTGTAGACATTGATAATGTTGTAAATGACTATTGTAGCTGGAAATGGCAGATTTTTTTTATGGAATATCTACATAGGCGTACAGAGGCCCATTATCAGCAACAATCACTCTTGTGTTCCAATGTTTCGTTGTGTTAGCTAATCCAAGTTTATCATTTAAAAAGGCTAACTGATCATTAGAAAACCCTTTTGCAATTATGTTAGCACAGCTGGAAACTGTTGTACTGATTAAACAAGCAATAAAACTGGTCTTCTTTAGACTATTTGAGTATCTGGTGCATCAGCATTTGTGGGTTCGATTACAGGCTCAAAATGGCTAGAAACAAAGAACTTTCTTCTGAAACTCGTCAGTCTATTCTTGTTCTGAGAAATTAATGCTATTCCATGCAAGAAATTGGCAAGAAACTGAAGATCTCGTACAACGCTGTATACTACTCTCTTCACAGAGCAGCGCAAACTGTCTCTAACCAGAATAGAAAGAGTGGGAGGCCCCGGTGCACAACTGAGCAAAAGGACAAGTACATTAGAGTGTCTAGTTTGAGAAACAGACGCCTCACAAGTCCTCAACTGGCAGCTTCAGTAAATAGTACTGGCAAAACACCAGTCCCAATGTCAACAGTGAAGAGGCGACTCCGGGATGCTGGCCTTCTAGGCAGAGATTCTCTGTCCAGTGTCTGTGTTCTTTTGCCCATCTTAATCTTTTCTTATTATTGGCCAGTTTGAGATATGTCTTTTTCTTTGCACATTTGCCTACATGAAGGTAGAGTTATTAAAGTGACTATACATAGATGATAACAACAGAGAGTAGCAGCGGTGTAAAAGAGGGGGGCAATGCAAATAGTCTGGGTAGCCTTTTGACTAGATGTTCAGGAGTCTTATGGCTTGGGGGTAGAAGCTGTTTAGAAGCCTCTTGGACCTAGACTTGGCGCTTCGGTACTGCTTGCTGTGCGGTAGCAGAGAGAACAGTCTATGACTAGGGTGGCTGGAGTCTTTGACAATCTTTCACTGCTTTGTTGTCATTATAATGATATCCAATATTATGCCATATTGCTAAATATAAAATCTGTCTTGAATCCTGTCATACACTGGATTCCAACAACATTCTTACAAACCGCATGAGGATGAGGTCATCAACTTGCAGTAGTTGGTGAAGTATTAAAGCCTTACGTTTACAGCCTTTATAGATGGTGTCTAGTTACACTATTTATGGAGAAAAAAAATATTGCAGTATGGGCCTACTGAAATATGCATTGGTTGGTGGCCGCTGAGGGTTGTGAAGGGCGTCAGCAATGGTTAAATTGCTAAATGGCTGGATTTTTTTCTAATCACCATTGCATAATTTCAATTAGATTTGTCAACAAATAATTAGGTACAATAGAGAGCATAATTTTAAGATCATGATGGTCAGGGACAGAAGAGCTTTTAATCACCAATGTTCCTTTTCAGAGAATTTGTGTTTACCTAAATCTTTGTGTTAACTTGCTGGGACAACTCAACAAATGGCAGAGTACTATCTTCTGTATACCCCTACCTTGTTACAACACAACTGTTTGGCTCAAACGCATTAAGAAGGAAAGAAATTCCACAAATGAACTTTTAAGAAGTCACACCTGTTAATTGAAATGCATTCCAGGTGACTACCTCAAGAAGCTGGTTGAGAGAATGCCAAGAGAGTGCAAAGCTTTCATCAAGGCAAAGGGTGGCTATTTGAAGAATCTCAAATATAAAATACATTTAGATTGGTTTAAGACTTATTTGGTTACTACATGATACGATATGTGTTATTTCATAGTTTTGATGTCTTCTCTATTATTCTACAATGTAGAAAATAGTAAAAATAAAGAAAAACCCTTGAATGAGTAGGTGCTCTAAAACTTTTGACCGGTAGTGTGTTTCTTTATTTGTCTCTTGGGCCCCCCACGGCCTGGGCCCAACCCCCTGCATTAATCCGGCCCTGGTTATAACAAAGGGGTTGAATACTTATTGACTCAAGTCATTTCAGCTTTTATTAATTTGTAAACACTTAGAAAAACATCATTCCACTTTGGCATTATGGGGTACTGTGTGTAGGCCAGTGACAAAAAAAATCCTAATTTAATAAATTTTTAATTCCGACTGTAACACAACAAATGTGGAAAAACTCAAGGGGTATGAATACTTTCTTAAGGCACTGTATCTTGTAGCCTATATTCATTACCAAAACGGCTTTGATTTAGTGTGTAGGACGCTGTCCATTGTGCTGATACAGTGCAGTGGAGATAGGCTACACATTTTGCTCCAACCTGTCACTTCAAAAGCATAACCAATGGTCTCGGATTCTCTGCATTTGAACTTTATGTTTATTTTTGTATAGTGTATTACAAGCAGAATTCAATATAATTCTAATGCAAAAAAACATCCAATTGTGCCCTCTCACCAATTTCAACTGTACCCTTAGTCACTTTATCCTGGCGCCAGTTCTGAGTCTCAATCAATCACACACACAACTTAGAGCTACGGTGGTGCAGTACAGCACCAACTACATATGGAAGAAGATGAGGAGAACAAAGTGAAAAGCAAAACACACAGGGTGAGAACTCCAAAAATCTATTATATCAGGATAGGAATCAATGATACAAAGATGAGAAACAGAATATGATAGGCTAAATGTTGTCGTGTCAAATGACATATTACTACATGTTTTATATCAAAATTAGATTGTGATGTTTATTCTGATCACGAACCGTACTTCTAGCCTATTACTATGATACTAGCCCCAACCCTGGTCCGGCCTGAGACAGATGATACTAGAACAGACTAAAAATCACTCCGTTTCCCTTAGTTTTGATTGAACGTGAGATTTAAGACTTGGCCATGAGATCCTGTATGGAGTTTGTTATTCACATTATTAGTGCTGACAGCCTCATTTCTATGGAAAATGTACACATTTATGAATAGAGGTTATGAGGCCTTAACTCTCCTGCGATTATTTTCTTCCAGCAAATCTAATTTCCCTCCCTTGTCAGATAATTAATTAGTGAACATATCTTCAGTTGACAAAAGCCTAATGAAAAGTCCATATGAGTTGAGTAACATTCCATCCATTTCAACATGGAAGTACCTGTCTATACATGGCTGTGCTACTCTGCTCAGTATTCACAAAACATCTCTCATATTGCATTTCGTGTTTCAGTTTGGATGTAATTAAATTAGAAAATGATTAAACTGAGTAAACGGAAATTATAATTTATTCTGACATGGGGAATTATGTTGAACAATCAGAAAAACAATGTGAAATGTGCCAATTCACCTGAGGACACCTGATTTGTCTGTCCGTGTCCATATCCTCCCACTTTTGTCAGGCCCTCAAGCTGCTCAGGGACATGATTGACAGGCAGAGTTGGCAAGAGAGTCAGAGGGTGTGTAATTGGTTACAGATTGACCTGACACCACACTTTGAGGACTGAGTGTATGAGGTCCTTCACTGTCATGCTACCCAACGTTTATGTATTTATTTTATTTAACCTTTAGTTAACAAGGAAGTTCCACTAAGGTCAGAAGACCTCGTTCCCTGTCCTTAGAAGACCTTAGAATAGTTCAGCACCATGCAAAACACCTGCTTTGATGTATCTTTCCAGAGCTCGGTGATCTTTCGCCACAGCCCCGAGTGGCATTTAGACAATGGAGAGAGACAGGGCTGTGACATCCGGCGTATCCTAGTCCCCATTTTAAGTGTTGATGGTCATCATGTGTGTCCAGGCCTCTATAACAGAGAAAATAGCTGCTTTGTTTTTGTGTCGAGCTCTATGTTATTTTGCAACGTAGTGTCATTTCCCAATGACTTCTGAATGAATACCTCCTTTCATGTTCTAATTGGTTTTATAATGACACAATTCCAACCAAGTGTGAAGATCTCAGATCTCAGTCAGTTGACTCATGGATACCATTTTTATGTCTCTGCGTGCCACATTCCTCTTCGTCAGACGATAAAGAGAAATCATTGTCGGACCAAGACGCAGCGGGGAAATGTGCACTCATCTTCTTTTATTGAATTGGCAAAGAAGGACAAACCAAAATAAACACATACACAAAAGACTCAACAACGACTAACAGTCTGGGAAGGCTATACACAGAACAATCTCCCACCAAACACAAACAAAACACATACCTATATATATATATATATATATATATATAGGACTCTCAGAGGCAACTAAAAACACCTGCCTCCAATTGAGAGTCCAACACCCAATACCTAGACATAGAAATACTAAACTAGAGAGAACATAGAACACAACCCAAAACCCGGAAATAATAAATCAAACACCCTTCTAAACAAACCACCACCCCGAACCTAATAAAACAAATACCCTCTGCCACGTCCTGACCAAACTACAATAACAAATAACCCCTATTACTGGTCAGGACGTGACAGTGCGGTTTGAAGGAAGTTGTAAACTAGCGCCAGCCCAATTGCTAACTAGCGTTAGTGCAATTCCTGGAAGTCTATGGGTTTCTGCTAGCATGCTAGTTAACATTGGCTCGGGAAAACTACCTCTTCCTTCATACTTGACACAGACACATAAAAATGGTCTCCATTAGTTCATCTGACTCTGGGGAAGAAGATAAAGTGTCTCATTGCCAAAATCCCAAAGTATCCCTTTAAGATGCCCAAACTACAATTTTTTGTTCAATGAACATGTCACGTCCTGACCAGTATAGGGGTTATTTGTTATTGTAGTTTGGTCAGGACATGGCAGGGGGTGTTTGTTTTATGTGGTTCAGGGTGTGTTTTGTGTATGTGTTTAGGTAGAGGGGTATTTGATTTATTAGTCCGGGGTTTGTTAGTCATTGTTCTATCTAGTCTTTTGTAGTTCTATGTTTAGTTAATTGGGGTTGGACCTTCAATTGGAGGCAGCTGGTTATTGTTGCCTCTGATTGAGGGTCCTATAATTAGGAGTTTGCTTTTCATGGGATTTTGTGGGAGTGTCACGATTCCCACCGACGGCGGTCGTCGTTACCGGCCTATTAGCTGCCACCGATTCCCTTTTGCTTTTCCCTTTTTTTATTTTGTGACACCTGTGGTCAATTAGCCATTAGAGGGGCTATTTAGTTTAGCTGGCCCGCTCCTGTTCGTGCGGGATTAATGATTGTTTCTTTGACAGACGGCTTATGTTCGTGTCGACGTTGTTTGACGCCGTATGTACTTTCTCCCCTGTGTGTGGGAACATTTGTTTTTTGTGTGAGTGTATATTAAAAACACCACTACCCTGTGTTCGCTGCTTCCTGCGCCTCATTCCTCCTCCACGACTACCAAGCCGTAACAGGGAGATTGTTCTTGTTTCGCTGTTTTGCCTGACTAGACGGTCAAGTTCGATTTGTTTTGTATACGTTTATTGTGTTTCCCTTCTCCATAATAAAAGAAGATGAGTATACATTTTCCCGCTGCATCTTGGTCTCTACCCTACGACATCCGTGACAGAACATATGAGACAAGTTGTGCAAACACTGACAGAATTTTTCCCAACGTTTATTCAAGTTGGAGCTTCTGTAAGTTTGGGCCAACAATAGTTTTTTTGTTCAGGTAACACCTTGACTGAAAAGTTGAGTAAACTAAGAAAAAGGCAGTGGAACCAGTTACTTAATAATAATTAGTTGAAACAATATTTGTGGGTGTTTTTTACAATATAATATATGCCATTGTAAGGGGTGCGAACTGGTGGCAGAGAAGTCAGACGCAGGAGAGAAATAACTGTGTTTCCAACGGCGCAGTTTATTATCAAAACCCACCGGAAAACAGAATAATAAAATAAATGGGTACATAACCCAACGCACACCACATTTTCACATTTCACATTTTAGTCATTTAGCAGACGCTCTTATCCAGAGCGACTTACAGTAGTGAATGCATACATTTCATACAATTTCATACATTTTTTTTCCTGTGCTGGCCCCCCGTGGGAATTGAACCCACAACCCTGGTGTTGCAAACACCATGCTCTACCAACTGAGCTACAGGGAAGGCCAAGACAGGACAGACATGCACAAGCACTTACAATAAACAATTTCACACACAGACATGGGGGGAACAGAGGGTTAAATACATGACAAGTAATGAGGGAAATGTAAACCAGGTGTGTGGGAAAACAAGACAAAACAAATGGAAAATGAAAAGTGGATCGGCTATGGCTAGAAGACCGGTGACGTTGACCGCCGCCCGAACAAGGAGAGGAACCTACTTCGGCGGAAGTCATGACAGCCATTTAGCAGACGCTTTTCTCCAAAGCAACTTACAGTTATGCATGCATACATTTTACATATGGGTGGTCGCGGGAATCAAACCCACTACCCTGGCGTTACAAGCGCCATGCTTTGCCAACTGAACTACAAAGGACCACTTGTGTGGTTGATTCCAACTCAATCTTCCTAGACCATGGCTCATGGCTGTATACTAGGGTATGGCTAAATAGTTTTTATACTGAAAAGCAAATGGGAAAGGCATTATATGGATCACAGCACAGTTTAGGAACTAATCAACGGTCAGTTGTTATGGCATTGTGGACAGAAAGAGGACACCCCACTGACAGGCATGTCAACCTTTTTGAAGCCCACAAGTGAGAGGAATAATGGTATAAACCATTCCCCCCCTGGTTATGGATTTACTGTTGTTGTTTGTTTTCAAAGGCCTAATCAGCACCAGGAGCTCTATGAGCTCTCTGATGTTCAAGTGGCCTGTTTAATATTGGTATGCCCCTGTGCTGGTATGAAATGGGATGTTAAAGGAGACTGTAATGCAATATGGAAGTGATTTTGTCAGTCTGCTGACAGAGGATCAATACACATAACTGGAGGCTGGCGCTGTCATGGTGATAACGCTGTGCTGGTATGCCTGTTTGAGGGGTGTGTGGAGGATGTGTGTCTGTAAGTGCATGCGTGTGTGTGTGGAGTGAAGGGGTGTGGTGGAGGGGTTTAGCGATGTCTGGAAGTGCTGCTCAAATCATGATTTTACAGCAGAGGTCATTTTTATTGGCATAAAGTCCTGCATGGCCTAATCCGTCCTGGCACAATTGTATCTTCAAACGGCAGACGCCACTTTCAAGAGAAGAGGAAACAGCGCTGCTGGGTTTGATACTAGCTTAGAGCAATGGAAATTGTGACGTCATGGCTAAGAAGAGGTCTAAGACATTTTATTGATTTCCTGGCCCTTTCAGAATGGAGCTACTGCTGCTGCACAGTTTATATCAATGTACTGGTCTGAGAGACTGCTACAGTGAACAGTCTTATAGCTTGGGGGACTCGGAGGAGCTAGCATGCATTAGCCTGATGTGTATATTTAGAGTGAAAATGTAGTGTTTGCGTGTGCAGGTACGCGTGCCTGCGTGCGTTTGTGTATGTGTCCATTTCACAGCTGCTGTCTTATAGCTCAGACACAAAAATCAAACGTTTGCCTGCCGACAGTACTTAGCCCCTCTGAACAGAGTGTCGGCAGTCAATCTGTTTTGTGTTCACACAGCAAAAATCTTGAAGTCGTCAGCCACTGAGCCTAAAATACTTAGAACCAGAAGGTGGCAGTAGCGTTGTTTGGTAATGCGAATCCGTGTGTGTTGCTTGGTTTATGGTCTAGATTCCGATATTTGCTAGCTAGCTAGCTGCAATAATTTAGCTATTTTGTAGAAAGATCTTGATACTGGCCACAGCTAGATAACTACCAAGCAAGATGACGAACAAACAATTGAATTCACACTCCATAATTCCATACTGCCAGTGCCAGCCCATAGCCAAATGTTTAGCTAGCTAGCTAACATTAGCATATATCCTAGCTAGCACAACATAGCTAGCTAGATAAAGACACTGCACTAACTCGGCAGCTAATACAGGCAGCTGTTTCATGGAAACTAAACCATTGAAATTTAATTATATTGTCAATACTACAATCTTAGAAGATGGGTTCAAAAGGGGTTATTTGGCTGTCCCCATATTAGCACCCATTTTGGTTCCAGGAATAACACTTTTGGTTCCAAGTAGAACCCTTTTGGGTTCCATGTTGAACCCTCTGTGGAAAAAGGGTTCTATCTGGAACCAAAAATGGTTCTTCAAAAGGTTCTCCTATGGGGACAGTTAAAGAACTCTTTTAGGTTCTAGATAGCAACTTTTTTCTAAGAGTGTAGCTACAGTGTTTAGCTAGCTTGGAGGAAGTATTTAATGTTGTGTGCATTGCATTTGTGTACTAAGCTAGCTACTATCCCATAGCCTACATTGCATATGAAGTGTGACTGGCCCATGACATTTAACAGTACTGTATGGAGAAAAATCCAAATTTTTTCCTTTTTGTTGTCACTCCTGTTGGCTCCCACACGTGGGGGTTTGTGTTCTTTGATTGGCTCTAAGTCAAGTTGTTGGCAACTGACGAGCATTGCGATTCTACAAGTAGAAACGGCAGGTTGGTCGCTATCGGGTCGGCATGCAGCAGGTACCGCTTTTGTTCTAGCAAGAAAAGGAACTGTGATAAGTACCTAATGGCAGTCTATCGGCAGTGAGATTCTCTGTTTGTTTCATGATTTAATGAAGAGGAGAATCAGAAAAGGTTTGACTCAGGCTTTCATTGCAGCCCACACACTCCCAACCACTCTTACTGTTGTCTCAACAAGCTTCCCTGTTTTTCCTTTTGACCCCACTCTTGAAACTGCGTTAAAAGCGCAGTAACTGCAGTCGACTGTGGTATTTTGGACCTAGTAATTGCAGCATACTGCAGTTCTACTGCACTCTGACTGGAGTTATACTACAGTGTACTGCAGCTATACTGCACTTTGACGGCAATCTTTTTCCATAAGGGAAGTGTCTCAGTGTGACCAAGTGACCCTTCAACACAACTCGACTCATTCATTCTTAATTATCTGCCCATCACTTCACATAGAGATTTGCTCCCACACTGTTGTTCCATCAGCAACTAGCACATCTATTTATGGGAGCAATCTTACTTGCATATGTCACTGATGCTCCTCTGTGACTGTCCATGTTGTTGCCAAATTAGTTGAGTTCATCCATTTATTAAGTGACCTCGTTTTCCAGATGTAAAAGCAAATTCCCCCAAAAGTAAAATGATAATCGAGTGAAAAGCGACTTTATTCAGATACTTCATAGCCTACCTCAATAGAGCTGGAAGTGCCTATCTACCATCATAGGTCATTTGCAGTTGATGGTTATGGACCAAAAAGTCCTGCAAAATGTTCCTGTCTTTTAACATCCTAAACAATGATATATCAGACCGATGGTGAGGATGATTGAGGACACACTATTAATAACACGGTTATCAGTCACTGCAGCCATGATGATTTCGTTTTCCTTGAGACATCTATAGATTCAGTCCACTGAACAGGATATGGCTGATATGTGGCCCATTGTGTTATTGTCTAATATCTAGTTCTGAAATAGCCATTAAATCATCATCTCTTTTCATTTACTTGTTTACAGTATGAAGCAGAGCAGCGAGTGACCTCCCTGTATATTGAGAGGTAGTATGAAAGTGTATATTACGAGGTTATTCTGAAAATGTCTTTGCAAAATGATATAATTGCCAGTGAATGTAAGCTAATGTTTTTGTATCCATGGGTATGTTGTAGAGAAAAAGGCCCGGGGATGTAGAATGTCAGACAATTACAACATTGAAACATGATGAGTTGGTCTGTAGAGGATGAGATGAGTACATATAAACACATTGAAACATGATGAGTTGGTCTGTAGAGGATGAGATTAATACATATAAACACATTGAAACATGATGAGTTGGTCTGTAGAGGATGAGATTAATACATATAAACATGGCATATATGGTTGCAGTATAATAATGTTTTCAAAAACTTCTTACAAATTCTGGTTATCAGATTATTGCATGCTCTTAGACTTATGGATGGTAATTCAGAAAGCTTTTTGTCAGTAAATGCCCTATTTGAAATAATACTCCAGTATCGTCCTTAGCATAAATAATGAAGGGTCTCAAAGAGCGAGAAGCTGTTTATGTATTGAGTAGACTGAAATGAGGATGACAATCTTTGGGCAGGCTTGTCTGCGCTTTAACAAGTTAATGCGTTTCAACTTCCACGATACTTGCTTTTTCTTTTGATGGGTCCTGTGTTCAATATTTATAATTTGTAATTGTTGCAAAAATGATGTAGCTGTGACATACTATTGAACATATTATTATCTACTCACACACACACATAGTACACACACATACTAATGACTTATTAATGGCATCATCAATGACAGTAATCAAACTAAAAGATGTTTATACATTGAGTAGACTAGACTAAGATTATTATGTAAATCTCATCTAGTCGTTGTTACTTGTCAATTTACTGTAATTAGGCCTCATTATCATAATTATTTTGATTTGTTTTTGACCTTTTTTACCATTAAGGTCTGCGTTTATTGTTTTGACCTTGCCAATCCATTTGTTGAGCAATAACAATGCAATTCATCAGATTGTTTTACAGAATATATATTTGTTATTGTTGGAGTATATGTAACCCAAATCCATATCCCGCTGTGGTCACCAACATGAAAATGTATGCATGCACTATTGTAAGTCACTTTGGATAAGCATCTGCTTAATGGCATTTAATATTATACTATATGGATTTTACAGCAGCCCCTTTGCAATGATAATCCTGACCCAGTATACAGTGTATTCGGAAAGTCAGACCCCTTGACTTTTTCCACATTTTGTTACGTTACAGTCTTATTCTAAAATGTATTAAATAAAATATCTACTCATCAATCTACAAACAAACCCATGAAGGCAAAGCGAAAACAATTTTGGCAAATGTTTTAAAAATAGAAAACAGAAATACCTTATTTACATAGGTATTCAGACCCTTTACTATGAGACTCGAAATCGAGCTCAGGTGCATCCTGTTTCCAATTATCATCCTTGAGATCTTTCTACAACTTGATTGGAGTCCACCTGTGGCAAATTCAATTGATTGGACATGGTTTGAAAAGGCACACAGCTGTCTACAGTATATGTCACGCAGTTGACAGTGCATGTCAGAGCAAAAACCAAGCCATGAGGTCGAAGGACTTGTCCGTAGACCTTCCAGACAGGATTGTGTCGAGGCACAGATCTGGGGAAGGGTACCAAAACATTTCTGCAGCATTGAAGGTCCCTAAGAACACAGTGGCCTCCATCATTCTTAAATGGAAGAAGTTTGGAACCACCAAGACTCTTCCTAGAGCTTGCCGCCCAGCCAAACTGAGCAATCGGGGGTCAGGGTCTTGGTCAGGGTGGTGACCAAGAACCTAATGATCACTCTGACAGAGCTCCAGAGTTCCTCTTTGCAGAAGGGAGAACCTTCCAGAAGGACCACCATCTCTGCAGCACTCCACCAATCAGGTTTTTATGGTAGAGTGGCCAGACGGAAGACACTCCTCAGTAAAAGGCACATGAAAGCCCGCTTGGAGTTTGCCAAAAGGCACATAAAGGTGTCTCAGACCACGAGTAACAAGATTCTCTGGTCTGATGAAACCAAGATTGAACTCATTGGCCTGAATGCCAAATGTTATGTCTGGAGGAAACCTGGCACCATCCCTACAGTGAAGCATGGTGGTGGCAGCATCATGCTATGGGGATGTTTTTCAGCAGGAGGGACTGGGAGACTAGTCAGGATCCAAGGAAAGATGAACGGATTTAAGTGCAGAGAGATCCTTGATGAAAACCTGCTCCAGAGCGCTCAGGACCTCAGACTTGGGCGAAGGTTCACCTTCCAACAGGACAACGACCCTAAGCACACAGCCAAGACAACGCAGGAGTGGCTTCAGGACAAGTCTCTGAATGTCCTTGAGTGGGCCAGCCAGAACCCAGACTTGAACCTGAGACATCTGAAAATAGCTGTGCAGCAACACTCCCCATCCAACCTGACAGAGCTTGAGAGGATCTGGAGAGAATGGGAGAAACACCCCAAATACAGGTGTGCCAAGCTTGTAGTGTCATACCCAAGAAGACTCGAGGTTGTAATTACTGCCAACGGTGCTTCAACAAAGTACTGAGTAAAGGGTCTGAATACTTACGTAAATGTGATATTTCAGATATATAAAAAATATATACATTTTTTTTTACATTCTAAAAAATAGTTTTTGCTTTGTCATATTGGGTACTGTGTGTAGATTAATGAGGGTGGGAAATAATTACATCCATTTTAGAATATGGCTGTAACGTAACAAAGTGTCAAGGGGTCTGAATGCTTTCAGAAAGGTGAAATGTCTTGAGTCAACAAGTATTCAAACCCTTTGTTATGGCAAGCCTAAATAAGTTCAGGATTAAACATTTGCTTAACCAGTCACATAATAAGTTGCATGGACTCACTCTGTGTGCAATAATAGTGTTTAACATGATTTTTGAATGACTACCTCATCTCTGTACCCCACAGATACAATAATATGTAAGGTCCCTCAATCGAGCAATGATTTTTAACAGATTCAACCACAAAGACCAGGGAGGATTTCCAATGCCTTGCAAAGAAGGGAACCTATTGGTAGATGGGTAAAAATAAAAAACAGACATTGAATAGCCCTTTGAAAATGGTAAAGTTGTTAATTAGACTTTGGATGGTGTGTCAATACACGCAGTCACTACAAAGATACAGGCCTCCTTCCTAACTGTTTCCATTGTGACTTTAAAACAGTTAAATGCCGGAGAAAACTGATAGGAGAAAACTGAGGATGGATCAACAATATTGTAGTTCCTCCACAATACTAACCTAATTGACAGAGTGAAAAGAAGGAAGCCTGAACAGAATACAAATATTCAAAAACATGCATTCTATGGCCTCCCGAGTGGCTCAGTGGTCTAACGCACTGCATTGCAGTGGTCTAAGGCACTGCATCGCAGCAGTCTAAGGCATGAGGTGACACTACAGACCCGGGTTCGATCCCAGTCTGTGTCACAGGATCTGGGATCGAACCTGGGAGACACATGAGGCGGCACACAATTGGCCCAGCGTCGTCTGGGTTAGGGGAGGGTTTGGCCAGCTGTGATTTCCTTGTCCCATTGTGCTCTAGCAACTCCTTGTGGTGGGCTGGGCACCTGCAAGATGACTTTGGTCATCAACTGGATGGTGTTTCCTCTGACACATTGGTGCGTCTGGCTTCCAGGTTAAGAGAGCAGTGCGTCAAGAAGCAGTGCATCAAGAAGCACTGCAACTTGGCAGGGTCGTGTTTCTGGGGGCGCATGGCTCTCGACCTTCTCCTCCCCCGAGCCCATAGGAGTTGCAGCAATGGGACAAGAATTGGATACCATGAAATTGAGGGGGGAAAAAATATGGTTAAAAAAAAGACATCCTGTTTGCAATAAAGTAATACTGCAAGGCAATTCCCTTTTTGTCCTGAATACAATGTGTTATGTTTGGGGAAAATCCAATGCAACACATTACTGAGTACCTACCACTCCATATTTTCAAGCATAATGGTGACTGCATCATGTTATGGGCATGCCTGTAATTGTTAAGGACTGGGGAGTTTTTCAGGATTGTACAGTCAACTTTCCTGCCAGTTCTTGACTATGGTGACACCATTTACCAGATTTCAGCAGCCACTACTCTTAATCCTTTGGATGCCATCTACCATAGCGCCCTTCACTTTATCACACGTGATAGTTTTAATTCTCAAGGTTGGCTGGTCCTCATTGAAGTCCCATAGATCCATTCATTACTCCCTTTTTGTTTACAAAGCTCTACATAAGCTTCCAACTTACCTAACTTTGTTGCTAACGTATAAAAGAATGAGCTACCAAACCCGCTCACAGGGTTTTTTAAAAACCTTTTAGCAGACGCTCTTATCCAGAGGGACTTACAGTAGTGAATGCATACGTTTAATTTCATTTCATATCATTTGTACTGGCCTCCTGTGGGAATCGAACCCACAACCCTGGCGTTGCAAACACCATGCTCTACCAACTGAGCCACAGGGAAGGCCCTATTTACTTCTGTGTTTTGGGTCGTTGTCCTGTTGCGTCACCCAACTTCTGTTGAGCTTCAATTGGCGGACAGATAACCATACATTCTCTGGCAAAATGTCTTGATAAACTTAGGAATTCATTTTCCCGTCGATAATAGCAAGCTGTCCAGGCCCTGAGGCAGCAAAGCAGCCCCAAACCATGATGCTCCCTCCACCATACTTTACAGTTGGGATGAGGTTTTGATGTTGGTGTACTGTGCTGTTTTTTCTCCACACATAGTGGTGTGTGTTCCTTCCAAACAACTCAACTGTAGTTTCATCTGTCTACAGAATATTTTGCCAGTAGCGCTGTGGAATATCCAAGTGCTCTTTTGCAAACTTTAGACGTGCTGCAATGTTTTTTTTGGACAGCAGTGGCTTCTTCTGTGGTGTCCTCCCATGAACACCATTTTGGTTTAGTGTTTTACGTATCGTAGACTCATCAATAGAGATGTTAGCATGTTCCAGAGATTTCTGTACGTATTTAGCTGACACTAGGATTCTTCTTAACCTCATTGAGCATTTTGCGCTGTGCTCTTGCAGTCATCTTTGCAGGACAGCCACTCCTGGGGAGAGTAACAACCAGTGCTGAACATTCTCCATTTATAGACAATTTGTCTTACCGTGGACTGATGAACATCAAGGCTTTTAGAGATCATTTTGTAACCCTTTCTAGCTTTATCCCAGTCAACAATTCTTAATCTTAGGTCTTCTGAGATCTCTTTTGTTCGAGCCATGGTTCACATCAGGCAATGCTTCTTGTGAATAGCAAACTCCAATTGTGAGTGTTTTTTATAGGGCAAGGCAACTTTAACTAACATCTCCAATCTTGTCTCATTGATTGGACTTCGGGTTAGCTGACTCCTGACTCAAATTAGCTTTTGGAGAAGTCATTAGCTAGGGGTTTCACATACATTTTCCAAAATACACTGTGAATGTTTAAATTATGTATTCAATATAGACAAGACAAATACAATAATTTGTGTGTTATTAGTTTAAGCACACTGTGTTTGTCTATTGTTGTGACTTAGATGAAGATCAGATCAAATTTTATGACCAATTTATACAGAAATCCAGGTAATTCTGAAGGGTTCACATACTTTTTCTTGCCACTGTACATACATTTTCAGTCAGACCCTTTGCTATGAGACTTGAAATTGAGCTCAGGTGGATCCTGTTTCTATTGATCATCCTTGAGATGTTTCTACAACTTGGAGTCCACCCGTGGTAAATTCAATTGATTGAACATGATTTGGAAAAGCACACACCTGTCTATATAAGGTCCGACAGTTGATATTGGCAGAATAAATTTAACCACACCTTTGTGCAATATGCTTTGAAGTCCAGAAAGCATATTGCATGTAACAAACAGTTACATAATCTACAGCATGGTCAAGCTAGTTAATGTTTCCGACATTCTCGGACCACTAAACAACTATTGATTTAGAACCACAGAGACTTACCGTAAGTCGCAAAGAAAACAGGAGCTGCCTCCACTATTCCAGCACCATTTCAACATTATCAAATCACCTCTGCTTAGTCTAATACAATGACAACTAAAATATATGATGTGGCTGTCCATGGTTCCTCCCGCTCCTCCGCTCTCTCCACTGGCTTCCAGTTGAAGCTCGCATCCGCTACAAGACCATGGTGCTTGCCTACGGAGCTGTGAGGGGAACGGCACCTCCGTACCTTCAGGCTCTGATCAGGCCCTACACCCAAACAAGGGCACTGCGTTCATCCACCTCTGGCCTGCTCGCCTCCCTACCTCTGAGGAAGCACTGTTCCCGCTCAGCCCAGTCAAAACTGTTCGCTGCTCTGGCACCCCAATGGTGGAACAAGCTCCCTCACGACGCCAGGACAGCGGAGTCAATCACCACCTTCCGGAGACACCTGAAACCCCACCTCTTTAAGGAATACCTGGGATAGGATAAAGTAATCCTTCTACCCCCCCCCCCCCCCCTTAAAAGATTTAGATGCACTATTGTAAAGTGGTTGTTCCACTGGATATCATAAGGTGAATGCACCAATTTGTAAGTCGCTCTGGATAAGAGCGTCTGCTAAATGACTCCTGAAATGTAAATGTAAAATTTGTGTGTGTGTGTTTGTGTGTGTGTGGGACTTCATGCAAGTAGAAAAAACATGTAGACCCAACCTAGTTGTAGAGAAATGCCAATGCCATCCTCCTCTCTTTCATGTTGACGAAACGGTTTATCACTCTATCATACAGTACATGCTTTTATTTTTTGTTGACCTAGGCTACCTGGCTAAAATGCTTGCTCGCTAGCCTAAATTCCTTTCATAGGCAACGTTAGCTAGTTAATATTAGCCTTCTACATCTAGCTGCATATTGAACTTCCATCCTCTCAGGCCAGGGGAACAACAATGTATGAATTAATGGTTGGATCAGAATCGTCATTATAATCATTGGCCAGTACGGAGAATTAAGTCCAAATCCCTATCTCCATCTATGGCTATTTTCAGAAAGGGACAATTTTAGCTAGCTAGCCACCGGAGGACAACAACACAATGAGATGCATCAATTCAAGTTGTTTCTGTCAACGACATATGCTCTCGATGCAATGTGATAGGAATGAAACCCAATCCAAACTGGCTTCCCTTGACACTTTTTTTGGTACGCTAGGATCATTCACAGTTGAGCTCGCTCAGTTTAGCTCAACACTGCTATTATTTCCTTCTTTTTATCTTGGTAAATGTATTGGGGAAGCCTGGCTTCCCTTGGCATCCATGAATACACGCCACTAGGAGTCACTGCGCGGTGGTCCACCTGCTGGGTGTTGTGCTGCCATTGATACATTCCTTTTATTTTATCTCCAGCCACAATGACAGGCACTGATTAAATGTCCAAGCTGAGAAGGCAACAAGCAAACACTGTTGAAGTCGAAAGGCTTCAATTTAATCAGGCTTTAATTCAAGTCTTCTATCTGCATCCCACCCAAGCTGCAAAGCCCGCCCAGCAGCGTCTATGAATAGGTAAAAGGTAGAGAGATACTGTATATAATGACAAGATGGTCTTGTCTCCTCCCTAACAATTGGAGCCATTGTCCCAAAAGTGGGAAGGCAGGCGGTCTGCTTATTGGTCCGCTTATCGCTGAGTGGACCCTCTCACTTCGCCTCTCAGCACCATTAAGAAAATGACTGGGTTGACTCTGTTTGCTCGAACGTTAATTCTCTTTTCTCTTTACACATCTCCAATACCTCTCTGTCTTTTCCTGCTGAGTCCTTATCTCCCATTTCTTCCTTTTTCCTCCTTACCTCAGATTTTCATGTTCTTTGTATCCAAACAAAAGCGGAGCTACATCATACAAGACAATTGCAGAGAAAGGCCAGGTACTGTAGCTGTGAGGGGGTTTTGGTGTTATGAGACTGCGGTACAGTATGAATTGCTTGAAAAGGAGCCTACCTGTTAGGCTGAGGAAAGGTTCAGTGCTGTACACGTGCAATTGGCCATTGTAGGGGATGGGATTTGACATACAAAAGGATTAGAGATTGACTCAGTGACATAAAGTTAAAATGAATCAATGCTGAGATACGAGCAACACATACATGATAATGTACAGAGTCGATTGTGTCGATGACCCAAACTAAGACCATAATTTTCATCACTGTGTCAGTAGAGTAAATAACACTTGAAATGGTAAATGGTAATAAATGTCATGGGTGATGTCAATTATGTACTGCCCTTGAAGTAAACGTAACTGTATAGGTCGACTGCATATAAGCACGTCTCATGAGCACGTCTATCTACATTCATTCCTGCACATTTCCCTCAACCATCCTGTTCTTTTTCCTTTCTTTCTATTTTCCTCTATTGCTTTCTTCTTTCATCGATGATCACCCTTATTGTTTGGGTAATCAGTGCTAAAGAAAATCAGTGTCCAATCAATTTCCCCTCGGTTTAAATCAGTTCCTTTGTCAAGAAGACATGTCTCCCCCTAGAAGTATTGATACAACTTTGAGTGTGGAGCCTTTAGGTAAATATAGTTTGCTGAAAGGCTGTCATTATTTGCTGTCAAATACAGTATATACGTAAATACAGAGTAAATGCCTGCTGAAATAAGACTTCAAAATTAACCATTGCTAAAAAAAAACATTTAAGCCTTAGTTCATATACAGCTATACAATAGGCCATATGGTAAAAGGCTTGTTTTATTTTGCTTTTGCAGAGGAATACCTTTTGACAATATTGCACATAATCAATAATACTAGTAAAGGTCTGACTGGAATATGGTGCAAATCTACCTTTATGAAACCAGCTTCTAGTATATTAAGCTTCAACATGTGTACCCAGTATAACATGTGAAGCATTCAGCATATGGACCTGTTGGAATCTGGACCTGTTGGAATCTGGACCTGTTGGAATCTAAACCTGTTGGCATCTGGACCTGTTGACTGACAGGCGTAGTGACACCTGTCCACTCCCATGCCAAACTCTTACATATTGTTTTTCTTCTGACATTTTTTTTGAAAATCTCTTAAATGTGTTACTGTTAATGAAATTATGAATGCAGTATAATTTCAAGTAGTTTGATTTAAAAAAAAAATGTTTTACTGAAACTCACAGAAGGCAGAACCAATTCTGAATGCATTGTATCTTTATGTTCCTTTACACACTTACAAGATAAGAGCAACAAACTTCAATCTGTGTCATCTGAGGCAAGTCTTTGATAATCAGTCTTCTTTCAATAGAAATGGATGTCGGAAAACAGGAGATATTTCATCAAAACACTTTAATGACATAATACGGCTTCATTATACAGTAGCTTGCTGCATTCACAGAAACTATCACAGACCATTCCTATATCCCTACATTTGTATTTCTCAGCCCGTAGTACCTTGTGTTACCTTCTTTGATCTTGTTTTACCTTTCCACCAGCAGTGCGGTTGGTAAACATTCAGTAAGTAGGCAGTTCATGCTTGGATGAAGCTTCACTTTCCATACCTGAACATACAGCGGAGGAGTCTCAAGGCCTGTCTCTACACTCTCTGAACTCTCCTCTACAAAGACACTCACATCTTTGACAGAGCAAGGCGATGCATTCTTGCGTGTACACCAAAACACCTTGTGTCGTTTCCTCTTAATTAGATTATTTTTATGCATTGATTTTATATTCACCTGGACTGAGGGATTGCACTGGTCTGCTGAGTGTAGTGCTTGTAGTTTATAATAAAGCATTTTTATGTCTCTGCATCCAGTATGAAGGAAATTATAGGACGTTTCGCTAGCTTAGCACAAAGAATGTCTAGCTGTACCTGTAGACTTCCAGTCTTCAGCTATATCCGAAGACACTAGTTTGCATTGGCGTGAAACGGCCTCTAACTTCTTTCATACTGGCCGCAGAGATACAAATGTTCTCCAGAGTTCATCTGACTCTGAAGAAGTAGATAAAGTTCTTAATTTCCAAAATCCCAAACTATCCCTTTAAAGACTTTGCAACGGTATGTGAATAATAAGCTTTTTGGTCTTACGAACAGTGCAGGTGAACTAAAACATTCCTTCAGGAACGCAGCAACAACCCTCCTCTCAAACAGACTTTGTCAGTGATACACAATTGAATGAATGAATTATCTTAAAGAGATTGTTCACTTCAAGTTATAACTGACGATCACTACAAAATATAACTTTGTGCGCTGATGCTGAGCCCATGTCCCATGCCATGTGTTGTGTAGATCTCGTTTAATACCTCAATGCCGAATATACAGATAGGCACCATCTAATTTAATCAATTTAAATCCTGTCATATCTCACATTAATTTGGCATTCAGGTAGCCTATACTGTAGCTGGACCTACATAACAGATGGTGAGACATTAACAGTACACATTTTACATTTTAGTCATTTAGCAGACGCTCTTATCCAGAGCGACTAAGTGCATTCATCTTAAGATAGCTAGGGACAACCACATATTTCAAGCATAGTAAGTACACTTTCTCAATAAAGCAGCAATAAGTAAATTCAGAGCTAGAAGAGGGTGGGAGTCAAGGTGAGGGGGCGGATTATTTAAGATACTCTTTGAAGAGACAGGGTTTCAGGTGCTAGACTCTACTGCCCTAGCTTCAGGGAGAAGCTGGTTCTACCATTGGGGTGCCAGGACAGAGAAGAGCTTGGTCTGGACTGAGTGGGAGCTTCCTTTCCATGGGGGTGGGAGGGAAAAGAGACCAGAGGTGGCAGAATGAAGTGCTCAGGTTGGGGTGTAGGGTTTGAGCACAGCCTGAAGGTAGGGAGGAGCAGTTCCTCTTTCTGCTCCCAAAGACAAGCACCATGGTCTTGTAGTGGATGCAAGCTTCGGCTGGAAGCCAGTGAAGTGTGCAGAGGAGCGAGGTGACATGGGAGAACTTGGGAAGGTTGAAAACCAGGCGGGCTGCAGCATTCTGGATAAGTTGCAGGTTTTTTTGGCACAAACGGTAAGCCCAGTCAACAGCGAGTTGCAGTAGTTCAGAAGAGAGAGGACAAGTGCCTAGATTAGGCCCTGTGCCGCTTCCTGTGTGTTGGGTCGTACTCTACAGATGTTGTAGAGCATGAACCTGCAGGAGCAAGTCACTGGTTTAATGTTTGCAGAGAACAACAGGGTCTTGTCCAGGATCACGCCAAGGTTCTTTGCACTCTGGGAGGGCGACACTGTGGAGTTATCAACTGTGATGGAGAGGTCTTTGAACGGGAGGAAGAGCAGCTCCATCTTGTTGAGCTTGAGGTGGTGGACCGATATCCAAGCTGAGATATCTGCCAGGCACGCAGAGATGCGTGTCGCCACCTGGGTGTCAGAAGGGGGAGAAGGAGAAAAGTAATTGAGTGTCATCCGCATAGCAATGATAGGAGAGACCATGTGAGGATATGATAGAGCCTAGTGACTTGGTGTATAGAGAGAAGAGGAGAGGGCCTTGAACCGAGCCCTGGGGGACACCAGTAGTAAGAGTACGTGGTGCATATTCAGATCCTCTCCACGTCATGAGAGAGTTGATCAGATACAGCACAATCAAGTGTTTTGGAAAGAAAAGCAAGAAGGGATACAAGTATATAGTTTTTGACATCAGATGAGTCGAGTGTTGATTTCTTGAGGAGTGGAGCGACTCAGGCCATTTTGAAGTCAGAGGGTAAGCAGCCATTGGTCAGGGAGCAGTTGATGAGGGAAGTGAGGAATAGGAGAAGGTCTCCTGAGATGGTTTGGAGAAAAGAGAAGGGGATGGGGTCAGAGACCTGGAGGGGGGTTGCAGTGAAATGAATAGGCGAACAGCCTCTAGTAAAGATGAGGTCAAGTATATTGCCTGCCTTGTGAGTTGGAGGGGATTGGGAAAGGGTGAGGTCGAAAGAGGCAAGGAGGGGAAAGAGGGAGTTGGAAGAAATTCATCGAAGGCAGACGTCGGGAGGTTGAAGCCGCCAAGTACGAAGAGCGGTGAGCCATCATCAGGAAACGAGCTTCTCAAGGTGACAAGCTCATTGATGAACTCTCCAAGGGCACCTGGTGCAAATAGATGACAACAGTGTTAAGATTGTGTGGACAAGCGACAGTGACAGCATGGAATTCAAATGAGGAGATGGACACGTGAGAGAGGGAGAAAAGAGAACATCTCCAGTTAGGGGAAATGAGTAGCCCTGTGCCACCACCGCAACGACCAGATGCTCTTGGACTATGGGAGAAAACGTAGTCAGATGAAGAGTGAGCTGCTGGAATAGCAGTGTTCTCTGGGATGATCCATGTCTCCGTCAAGGCCAAAAGGGCAAGGGACTGAAGGGCAGCATAGGCTGAGATGAACTCAAGGTTCTTGACCGCAGATCGGTAGTTCCAAACTCTGCCAGACACGCGGAAATTCCACATGGGTTGTGCGCGAAGGCTACACTAAATTAGAAGGGTTGTAGCCAAGGGGTGGGAAGCGTCTGTAAAGCCTACAGAGAGAGGAGTAAACAGGAATAGAACGCACACACATAGTTGCCAAAGCTACAAAAGAGCAAAATGATATCATCAGAAAATAACTAGCTAAGATACTCAAGTGAGAGACTGGTGTGGAGCATTCCTCTCTTTCCTTCTTCAAAGAACTCGGCAGAACAACTCGGCAGAATCATCTTTGTTTCGGCGATGGTCTTATTTTTTCCGACGAAAGCGTCACTGACGCCACCATAGACATGGTAATTAGTATTGGTCAAACAACAATCCAATGCACAACACACAAAATCATTGAATGAAAGTAGTACATTGCACTAAGAGTTACATATTGAAACATTATCAACTGCTACATTTCATGGACTGATGTATGTTAAAGTCTCTAATCTTGTACCATCTGAGAGCAGATATGAACAGTGGCCCTATCACATAATGGATAGGAGCATAATCTAGATCAATTAACACAATTTCACAGCAATTGCAGGATCGAGAGTTGAGGTGGAACTGGCACTGGAACTTGCACTGGGAAATGCTCATTTGCATAATTTGTACCTTCAGTTATTTCCAATCCACAGTAATGAACCTTAATGAATTATGTATCTGAGAACTCTGAATGATTTGCATGTCCTAAATTCACATGATTCTAATCACACATTAAGAATGTAGGCCACAAACGGGTGTGCAAACAGCAGTGCTAAAGTCTTACATGTTTACTTTAACACAAAAAATGACATATTTCCAGGAAGCAGAGGCTACTTTATATGGATGCTGTTCCAGTTTTCGATTTTTTTAAGTTATAAGCTATAAGGTACAGTGCCTTCAGAAAGTATTCACACCCCTTGACCTTTTCCACATTTTGTTGTGTTACAAATTGGGATTAAAATTGATTTAAATGTAATTTTCTTCTACACAAAATAATCTATCAAAGTGGAAGAAAAAAATTCTGGCACCTACTACCATACCTTGTTCAAAGGCTCTTAAATCTTTTGTCTTGCACATTCACCCTCTGAATGGTACACATACGCAATCCACATCTCAGTTGTCTCAAAGATTAAAAATAATGATTTATCCTGTCTCCTCCCTTTCATCTACACTGATTCAAGTGGATTTAACAAGTGACATTAATAAGGGATCATGGCTTTCACCTGGATTTACCTGTTTTGAATACTTAGTCTATATCATGATTAAATAAGTTTTGGCAGCGATTACAGCTGTTAGTCTTTCTGGGTAAATCTCTAAGAGCTTTCCAGACCTGGATTGCGCCACATTTGCCCATTATTCTTTTCAAAATTTTTCAACTTGGTCAAATTGATTGTTGATCATTGCTAGACAACCATTTTCAGGTCTTGCCATAGATTTTTCAAGAAGATTTAAGTCAAAACTGTAACTAGGCCACTCAGGAACATTCACTGTCTTCTTGGTAAACAACTCCAGTGTATATTTGACCTTGTGTTTTAGGTTGATGTTCTGCTGAAAGGTGAATTCATCCCACAGTGTCTGGTGGAAAGCAGACTGAACCAGGTTTTCCTCTAGGATGTTGCCTGTGCTTAGCTCCATTACGTTCTTTATTATCCTGAAAAACTCCCTAGTCGTTAACAATTACAAGCATACCCATAACATTTACATTTCCGTCATTTAGCAGACGCTCTTATCCAGAGCGACTTACAAATTGGTGCATTCACCTTATGGTATCCAGTGGAACAACCACTTTACAATAGTACATCTATATCTTTTTGGGGGGGGTAGAAGGATTACTATATCCTATCCCAGGTATTCCTTAAAGAGGTGGGGTTTCAGGTGTCTCCGGAAGGTGGTGATTGACTCCGCTGTCCTGGAGTCGTGAGGGAGCTTGTTCCACCATTGGGGTGCAAGAGCAGCGAACAGTTTTGACTGGGCTGAGCGGGAACAGTGCTTCCGCAGAGGTAGGGAGGCGAGCAGGCCAGAGGTGGATGAACGCAGTGCCCTTGTTTGGGTGTAGGGACTGATCAGAGCCTGAAGGTACGGAGGTGCCGTTCCCCTCACAGCTCCGTAGGCAAGCACCATGGTCTTGTAGCAGATGCGAGCTTCAACTGGAAGCCAGTGGAGTGTGCGGAGGAGTGGGGTGACGTGCGAGAACTTGGGAAGGTTGAACACCAGACAGGCTGCGGCGTTCTGGATGAGTTGTAAGGGTTTAATGGCACAGGCAGGGAGCCCCGCCAGCAGCGAGTTGCAGTAATCCAGACGGGAGATGACAAGTGATGCAGCTGCCACTATGCTTGAAAATATTGATAGTGATACTCAGTAATGTGATGTATTTGATTTGTCCCAAACATAACACTTTGTATTCAGGACAAAAAGTGAATTGCTTTGCCAAATTTTTTGCAGTATTACTTTAGTGCCTTGTTGCAAACAGGATGCATGTTCTGGAATATTCTTTTAATTCTCCCCAGGCTTCCTTCTTTTCACTCTGTCATTTAGATTAGTATTGTGGAGTAACTAAAATGTTGTTCATCCATCCCCAGTTCTCTCCTATCACAGCCATCCATTAAACTCTGTAACCGTTTTAAAGTCACAATTGACCTCATGGTGAAATCCCTGAACGGTTTCCCTTCTCTCTGGAAACTGAGTTAGGAAGGACGCCTGTATCTTTGTAATGACTGGGTGTATTGATACACCACCCAAAGTGTAATTAATAACTTCACCATGCTCAAAGGGCTATTCAATGTCTGCTCTTTTTTTACCCATCTACCAATAGGTGACCTTATTTGCAAAGCATTGGAAAACCTCCCTGGTCACTGTGGTCGAATCTGTATTTAAAATTCACTGTTGGACTGAGGGACCTTAGAGATAATTGTATGGGTGGTGTACAGAGATTAGGTAGTCATAAACAAATCAAGTTAAACAATTATTGTACACAGAGTGAGTCCATGCAACTTATTATGTGACTTGTTGAGCAATTTTTACTCCTGAACTTATTTAAGCTTGTCTGTCAGATATACTCTCTCTCAGGCCTCTAGGTCATCAGGCTGCTGATTATCCCACACACCTGTCACCATCGTCTCGCGCACCTGTGCCTCATGACTTTCACCTGGACTCCATCATCTCCTTGATTATCTTCCCTATATCTGTCTCTCCCCTTGGTTCTTTCCTCAGGGGTTATTGACTCTGTTTCATGTCGGTGAGTTGTTCGTTTCGTGTTTATTGTTTACTTATTAAAACACCCCCTGTACTTGCTTCGCGACCCTCAGCGCACTCCTTACATTGTCATAACAAAGGGGTCGAATACTTATTGACTCAAAACATTTCAGCTTTCATTCTTTATTCATTTGTAAACATTTGTAAAAACATAATTCCACTTTGACATTATGGGGGTATTGTGTGTAGGCCAGTGACAAAAACATCTCAATTTAATCCATTTTAAATTCAGACTTTAACACAAAATGTGGAAAAAGTCAAGGGGGTGAATACTTTCTGAAGGCACTGTATGTGGGTTATTTTATCCCCTTGAACTTTCACAAAATACTCTGCAAAAAAAAAGTCCATTCCTCCTCAGGGGGACCCTTTCGCAAATATAGGCTACAGCAACATTTGGAAACAGAAAAACATATTTTGAAAATAGGACAAATGTTGGTTTTGCTGAGAAACTGTAAGAAGCTGAATTACATGCTCACAAGTCAAATCATTTCACAGAGAAGACATCGCTACAATTTCAACTGAACATCCTGTGAATCTCACTGCCCTGGTTTTGAGGGAGGTGTTGTCACAGACGTTACTCAATCTCTCACTGATTTTCATAAATATCAGTGGGTGAACTCGCTTCAAAACTAGCTGGATTAATGTGATATCAATAGACTGTGATTCAAATAGCAGAGAGACAGCACCGTTTATTATTTGCATGTGGTTGAGTCAGTAATAGTTCTTCAATAACAAAACAGCAGTTATAATAGTAATTGAAATACATCCGTCAACTAAGAAACAAGCCACATGACTCCATTGTGTCTCACAGCACAGCTAAATCATTTAATCATCAGTAATTCAGGATATTGCATGTCATCGTGGAATTTTGATTTGGATGGAATTATACAGTATTATACAGTATGCATTACTGGTGCTATCTGCTTATACTCAATGATATTTTGTTTTGTATTACCCCCCCATCCTGCCCCCTCCTTTATATTGTAAAGTGCTTTGAGCATCTGGAATATTTCCATTTAAACCTAATCAATTAATCAATCAATTAATCAATCTTATTGGATGAGAGGTTTTCTATTAATTTCTAATACATTTTCTTCATGTGGTAGCCTAGGGTTATGTTGATGTCTTATAAATACCCAACTATGTACTGCAATGGGATTGATTTTTAACACTTGTCATGTGCAAATTATAGATGCCCATTTCTTCAAGCCATAAAACATGATAAGGTCAAGTTGTGACACAGTGTCACAAATCAACCTTTATGGGCCTTGACAGCACACCTGGAGTGAGCTTCTTGTAAAGTTGTTTTGTCTTGGCTGCTTGTCCTGACGCAGGTGATAATGATGGCAAGGGACAGGCTGACGGCGTCTGCTGAGCTTCCCCTGATGCTTCCTGGTGCAAAGAGAGAGAGAGAGAGGTTTACTACAATGTGAGACAGAGCGATAAGGCTTGAAACAATGACTGGGCTGGTATTTCAGCTGCTCCGTTGTCCCTGAGCTGGTCATGATCCTTATCCAAGCCGGGCAGCTGGAAAAGGTCTCCGAATGCCGAGCTCTCAATTATTATCACGCAGTTATGGAATTACTAGCGCTCTGTCATTTTCAATATGTAGGGGACATATGGGCCGGACATTTAGCATTCGTGCAGTGATTCACGCAATTACATAGTCATCACATCTCTCAAGCCATTTTTCATTGATCTTTGCATTGCATGGATTTAAAGCTCTCTAGTGCTGAATGGCCTGGGGAGCTGAAAGGCTATCAGACTGGCTGTCACCATCTAAACTGTTCTGCTGCCTCTACCTGTGATCTCCAGGGGGGATTTGATTAGAAGAATTGGTGAGATTTGATAACCTGACCACCGTGTCCATTATGGCAGCGTGTAAGAGGGATTAGAGCTCTCTGCGCTCTGACCTTATAGGTTCACATAGCGGTGACCTGGTTGAGATGTGCTACACTTTGGTTGCCGTATTTGACCTGCTCATTATTATGACAGGAGCAGGCTTTTACCATAGCAAGAACACAGATGTTACAACAGGACCAAGTTGGGTTGAAATCTACATTCCAAAAATCCTATTTTCAGTTACAGACATGAAATAATGTTGATGGGAGGGATGTCATCTGTAAGTACTAGCAGGGATGTAATTGGAAAGTAAATTGGTTAACTCACATGACCGGACATTCAGCTTGACTAATGGGTCGTTCCACCTCAAAAAGCACAAGAAAGAAGATTTCGACACTCACCATATCAGATTGTTCTGAAATTGTTCTTGTTGTTAGACACAGATAAGATTAGCATTTCTGCAACTTTAGTTTGCTGAAATTTCATTTGATCTCTTAAGCTAATTGTTTACACCCAATTTATAGGATTCATATAATATTCAATAAATACAGTACCTAACATCCAATTTGGACCAATTGTTTTCTAACAATGAGTTAGACATGGAATCCAAAGAAATTGTCGAAAGGCACACACGGACCCCCACATTCCATGCCATTCCCACCCCAACAACGAGTATGTAGTATCAGTTATCTATTTCTGACAAGTAGTATGGAACTGGGGCTCTGAGTATTGTTTCTTCATCCTATGTAATGTGTTCTCAGTGAATTATTATTTTTTTTTCCCCTGTTCAGAGAAATTAGTCATTGAAGTTGTTAAGTTTATGTCCCATCCAACATCCTGATATTACCAGGTCTGACCACTAGATGGTGCTATTACTGCTATGAGGTGAGAATAAAACATATTGGAATAAAGAGTTAAGTAATTTACAGTCTGTAATGAGAGGTGCAGAAAATAAGTTCCTAAAATGTAAAGACAATCAATGAGAATAGGTTTAAGAGAAGAGTTTAAACAGTGTCAACATATCTTTGACAACAAGCTAAGGTTCTGTAAGAGGAGATTCAGAAAGGGCCAAGCACTGCATCTTGAACAACAGCAAAGTAACAACACTCAGCAATTTTGGAATTAAATCAATAAACTTGTTCCAAAAAGAGTTATGAAAATTCAGATGGAAATCATTGTGGAAAATGGTGAACTTCAACATAAGAAGAATTACAGTATGTATTAGATAACTGGAAGAATTATTTTGGGTTTCTCACATTCTTCTCTGCAGATCCTCTCAAGCACTGTCAGGTTGGATGGGGAGCATCGCTACACAGCTATTTTCAGGTCTCTCCATGGATGTTCGATCGGGTTCAAGTCCGGGCTCTGGCTGGGCCACTCAAGGACATTCAGAGACCTGTCCCGAAGCCACTCCTGTGAGGTCTTGGCTGTATGCTTAGGGTCGTTGTCCTGTTGGAAGGTGAACCTTCACCCCAGTCTGAGGTCCTGAGCGCTCTGGAGCAGGTTTTCATCAAGGATCTCTGTACTTTGCTCCGTTCATCTTTCCGTTCCTCTTCCCTTAGATCCTGACTAGTCTCTCACTGCCTGCGGCAGAAAAACATCCCCACAGCATGATGTTGCCACCACCATGCTACACCGTAGGGATTGTGCCAGGTTTTCTCAAGATGTGAAGCTTGGCATTCAGGCCAAAGAGTTCAATCTTGGTTTCATCAGACCAGAGAATCTTGATTTTCATGGTCTGAGAGTCCTTTAGGTGCCTTTTGGCAAACTCCAAGTTGGCTGTCTGTAACGCCCTGGCCATAGAGAGTTTTTTTTTGTTCTCTATTTTGGTTAGGCCAGGGTGTTACATGGGTGGGCGTTCTATGTTTATTTTTCTATGTTGGTTTGTTTCTTTGGTTTGGCCGTGTGTGGCTCTCAATCAGGAACAGCTGTAGATCGTTGTTGCTGATTGAGAGTCATACATAGGCAGCCTGTTTTTCCTTTGGGGTTTGTGGGTGATTGTTTTCTGTTTAGTGTTAATCCTGACAGGACTGTTTGGCTGTTGTTTCTTTTTGTGTTTCGTTTGTAGTGTTCATTCATTTATTAAAATTCCTAATGATGAACACATCCTCCGCTGCACCTTGGTCTCATTGCGACGACGGTCGTTACACTGTCATGTGCCTTTTACTGAGGAGTGGCTTCCATCTGGCCAGCCTACCACAAAGGCCTGATTGGTAGAGTGCAGCAGAGATGGTTGTCCTTCTTGAAGGTTCTCCCATCTCCACAAAGGAACTCTGGAGCTCTGTCAGAGTGACCATTGGGTTCCAAACTTCTTACATTTACGAGTGAAGGAGACCACTGTGTTCTTGGGGACCTTCAATGCTGCAGAAAATTTGGTACCCTTCCCCAGGTCTGTGCCTCGACACAATCCTGTCCCGAAGCTCTACGGACAATTCTTTGATGTCATGGCTTTGTTTTTGCTCTGACATCCGCTGTCAACTGTGGGACCTTACATAGACAGGTGTGTGCCTTCCCAAATCATGTCCAATCAATTGAATTTACCACATGTGGACTCCCATCAAGTTGTAGAAACATATCAAGGGTGATGATCAATGGAAACAGGATGTACCTGAGCTCAATTTCGAGTCTCATAGCAAAGGGTCTGAATACTTATGCAAATAAGGTATTTCTGTTCTGTATGTTTAATACATTTGCAAAAATTGTGTGTAGATTGATGAAGACATTGTTTTATTTAATCCATTTTAATCCATTTTAATCCAATAAGGCTGTAACATAAGAACATGTGGAAAAAGGGAAGGGATCTGAATACTTTATGAATGCAATATATGTATGTTTTATTGATTTCCAAAAGGCTTTTGATTGGGTAAATAGCTATATTCGTGCTTTCAGACGTATAAATGCCGAGTGGATGGTAAATGTTATGATGCAACTAAAGCTCTACATAGAGGTCCAGTCTCCTGTGTACAGGTAAATGAGTTGAAGACTGGATGGTTTCCCACTGCTTTGGAGTCAAACGAGGCGACGTGCCTTCCCCAACAGCGTTTGCACTTTTTGAAAATTACTTGGCACAGCAAATCATGCATGCTAACCTAGGAGGTCACGACTTTTGGGGAAGCTATTGTACGAAGATGATATTATCCTCCTTGAAGAGAGTGAGTTTGATTTGCAATGTACAGTATGTTGAACAGTGTCAATCTCTGTTTTACCAAATGGAGATGAATGATTAACCAAGATAAAACCCAGATAATGCACCCAGATAAGGGTACAATAAGAAGTATTCATTACTTTTCTTTTGGAGCAATGACCCTAAACTACACTAACTCATATAAATACTGTACATTGGTTTCCTTTTTGATGAATGTATGACCTTTGAAGAAGGTATAAAGTGTTTATCAGATTCTGTAGGTAGAGGGTTGGGGTCTGTTGTAAGTAAACAGAAAATATGTGAAGACCTTGAACTATGCTGCTGGAATCTGGGGTTTTAAAGAAACCAAACAGCGAACTCTATTCATGAATAGAGCCATACGATGTTGTCTGGGAGTGCATAAGCTTGGCCCCAAGCCTTGCTATTCAAGGAGACATAGGTTTGGAGTCCTGTGAAATAAGACCGAGGGGTGAACTTATTAGGTTATGGAACCGCCTTATCAATAAGCCAGAGGACAGAAAAAGAAAAAAGGTTTTTAACTGGGATAAAACACCAAAGGTCCTTGTGTGCCCAGTTGAGAGCCGGGATGCTGCCTCTGGCAATTGAAGTTCAATGACATAGATGAAGAAGAGTGACTATGTACTGTCTGTGATTTAGGGAGGTCGAGAAGGAACTGCACATTTTATTTTATTATACTTCATATGATGATTTGAGCGCTATACTGTATGATAAAATGTTGCAAAGAAAACAGGAACTATTCTGGATTAGGGATGAAGAAAAACTTGAATGGATATTTAGGAAATAAGTATTCCTGTGTGCAAATCTTTCCTACAAAGCTTGGAAAATACATACATTTTATACTTGAAATGTTTGTTTTGTTTTCTCAACAGTCTTTCACTGCCCTATGAATGTATGTTTATATACATGTATGTATGTATGTGTAGATATATAGACATGATTATTGTATTTTGCTACAGTAAATACTGTGTTTTATAAGCCCATTTGGGCATCCTGAAGATGCATGGCACTATAATAATAAAATAAATCAAATCAAATCGACAATACTGGCAGCCGCAGTTCCATACTACTTGTCAGACATAGAAAACTGATACTACATACTCGTTGTTGGGGTGGAAATGGCGTAGGGTGTCAGTTGCACCCAAAGCAGACGTTAGGTACTATAATTATTGAATATAATATGAATCCGATAAATTACAGTGGTGAATTTGGGTGCAATCAATTAGCTTCATTTCTCAGAGATCAAATTACATTTCAACAAAATAATGTTCCTTATCTTATCTGTTTCTAACTACAGAAACAATTTCAGAACAGAGATAGTGGAGGTCATGGCCTACTGAAACGACATGGAACAACCCTAATGTTTTTTACTTGTCAAAGTGTTCCCCTGTGAGATATTCACAGATAATGACTAACACCCGATTACATCCCTGGGTATTAGTCATTATCTCCACTTCCCTGTTGTTGAATGGAAATGGGATGAGGAAGATGCCGTGTGTTTGTGATGCATTCAACAAAGTAGCAGATCGGTTATCCAGACTGACTCAAAACAAGCGTATTGACACGGCCACGCTGCCCCAAATGACGACGGACTTGAAAGACAGCCGACAACATGGTAGAGCATAGAGACTTTTCATTTTGAAGACGTTTTATTACTGAAGATCTCGTTTAGGCCTATCCTCATGGAGTGATTGTGTTGATGTAACATTAAATAGAAGCATACGTTTTGAATTGAACCTGCCTCCCTGAGTCTCTGTACCATGAGATCCCTCCTAGCTCTCCCCAGGCCACATGCACTCAACTGAAGTCGATGAAACAGCCACATATCACAATCATTACAAATAGCCCTTCAAATGATTGTTTACTGCAACCATTTCTACTCCTATCCGTAGACAGCGATGCCGTTATAAGTAGGAGTCATTATCTCCTCTCCTGTCTAGTTGGAAGTGAAATGAGGCGAGTAACATGCTGCGTATTGAACTTCTTTAAATAAAGTCACACACTATCAAGGGTGTGCGTACATTTCTGCCACAATGTTACTCTGAGTCACTTCAAAGTGACCTTGATCTCAGAGGGGAGCATTCCTGCCGCTGACACACTTTGTTGTCATGAATCTGCGTAGGCTTGAGAAGTTTGCCTGAAGTTCGCACTTTGAAAACTGTCGAGATTTCATATTTAGTTGGATCAAAGCTGCGGTAGAGGGTGAGATTCACCAGGAGAGGGAGGAAGTAAGATACAGAGCGGGTTGTTGTTGATGGAAATGCGACGTTGGGAGGAGACTGTCAGGGATTAGTAGTAGGCTTTAGGAATGTGAGAGTTCGTTTTGGCCCAGCTCTTAATGGACTCAAAGATAAGCACCTTCTGGTGCTGCGGGCAACATGAGAGTACATTTAATTCCATCATGAACTTGAAGATTGGAATGTGTGTGTTGTTGGAATGGTCAGAAGAGGTGGAATAATTTGACAGGTATCTGGAAAATTTCCATCAGAGGAAATAACCAAAAACAATTCTCTGATGAGAGGAATCACGGCAGATGCTATCTACTGTATACATTTAACCAGGCAATCAATTCATCCTAGTAATTCATCTGCAGTCCTCCATGCCATTTATGGCAATCAGTCAATATGAATCACAGTCATTCACCTCAGGGAGATAAATATGAATCCTCCCTTCCTTAGTGAGCTGCTGAATGCATCTCAATAGGATTCCTCTTTAGACAGTCTCCCAGTATGGTAAATCAAGTGTTCTGTCTTTCTTCGCGCTCTAAAATCATCGTCCCGTCCCCCGTCCTCTTCCCTGTCCCCATCCCCCCTGATAAAAGAGATAAGTACCTTACTAGAACAGGTTTTATGAGTTGGCTTATTACCTCAGGAAGTGCCTCTCAACTCCATCTCCACTCGCTCCTTCAAGTACTGGGGAGAACTTAATAAAACTCTCTTCATTTGAAATAAAGGTTATGGCAATGTGCTTTGGTATTCATAGGCTGTCTCCATGACCCATTGTACTTCTTATATTATTCATGAGCCTCAGTATGTAACATCATTAGTGGAGAGATACTGCACACGTCTAGACTGTAGTTTACCATCCACTCGTTCCTTTTGCACTTTCAATCACGATATTACCAATTTATATTTCTTAGATGGTTTGAAATTTGTTTGCTCAGGACATTTTAAACTTGTAGTGCATTTGAGGTTAAAGGCTTCTGAAGTTTGTAATTTCCACTTTGAATTTTCAGACTTAATTTTCCCTTACGTAAAATGTATTAACCCATACAAAATGTCCATTAATTATAATCCAGATAATAATTCACATTTCCTGTTGCTGCAGGATTATTTTCCTGCTGTAGAGAACTGGCTCAAATTAAGATAATGCATGTGTATACCACATCCCCATCCATATGCTCTGATTTCAAACACGACCCAATTTATCAAAAGAGGATGTTCTAGTTGAGAAGTTTATTTCTTAGTTCTACATAAATGCACTTGCAATTTTACTAAAATCATTTTTCAATCTTTACTAAAACAGTTTATATAGCTAATGAGATCAAGGCAGCACAATTACAGAGAATGGTGAATCACATTTTTAATAATGTAGCTTTTGCAATATAACCTTTACAGTACATGATTTCACAGAGACTTGTTCACATTCCATTGAAGGTTTTGACTATTTCATACTTTTTTTTATATATTTCCTTCAAACTGAATTATTAATATAGATATATGAATGGGTAGGAGGATGATATCCCATAATAAATTCCCTTTGCGTGGCTCAAAGCAAGCAGCGGCTCAGCAGCTCACGTTTAACAGACAGAGAAAGCAAAGACTGAAAGCAAGGTCACCTTTTTGTTGCAATGTAATGCAACTTTTCCATTCCTTCAAATCTAAATTGTTTTCTTACATTCTAGTGGACACACTAAGAGACCCTGACCTTGCGTACAGCTGCAGTTAACATTTGTGAGAAATGTTTTCCTTTCATGATCAGCTAATGTGGTGTAAGGCAGTGATGTATAACTTGCTCTCTGTATGTTCCTCTGATAAACTATTCAGCTCTATCACATATACAATATGTTCCCACCGCACTCCTTTATTTTTCTATATCAGAAAAAAATATATATAATTTGGAGTAAAAAATACTCTACTAATCGGTTGCTTGCACACACAACAAAGCTTCCTGGAGAGAGACATTTGCCAACATGGCTCTGGTAATAACAATAACACCACTCAAAATGATATAAAATGAACCATATCAATAGATTATAATTGAGTTCATGTTTAGTTTGATGAATTAAAGGATCTATACACCTACCAAGAACAGTTATAGCATAGGAGGGCATGACCAAATGCAATAACAAGGTACTAAACTGCATGACAATAACACCCTGCACAGACGTTAGTGTGTGGTATGTGAATAAACTCTTGCGTCCTACGGGACAGTCTCCCATCTATTCATCATCTCGTGAATAGAATAAGCAGCAGAAAGTCTGTTCTATTGAGTGCAAATTCCCCAGTTCAAATGAGTGAAAACAAATGGATAATTGATGGGTGGATCATAGGTGGAATGGCGACTTGTGTCTGTTATCTGGCAGGTACAAAGCAGAAGGTGAAGCATTATGGTTTGAACTCATTGAGATCGCTGACATGAGTGCTACGTGTTACATATTCATGACAAATTACGGGAAGGCAGCACAAGTTCTTAAGAGGCAGAGAAGCACCGGAGGAGACAGATGAAAAACACATCTGGCAAAGAGAATCTGAGTAGGGGGAAAGAAAATAGGGCACATCCCAATGGGCATTCCTTGTGATGGTGCTGTTCCGTCAATCACAACAAACGAATTTCATGAAATGCCTATAACATCCATCTGGACCAGCACCATGTCAGGGGGAGCCTCTGCCACCTTGGCCTTGTGGGGCAGCAGGTTGGCCAGGCTCCTTGGGGAGGGTGTGGCGCGCAGCAGCAGCTCTTTGAGGCCTGCGCGGTACTCACGGCGAATTATGCAGTACAACACGGGGTTGAGGCAGCTGTTGGTGTGAGCCAGACATACAGTCAGAGGGAAGGTGTAGTTCTGGACGTTGTAATATGCGTTGCTGAAGTGCACCAGGTCAAACTTAATCAGCGCGCCCCACAGCGTCAGCGCCTGGTTGGGCAGCCAGCACAGAAAAAAGGACAGCACCACGATGGCCACCGACTTTGTGACTTTGGAGCGGTGCTTGTGGCGGCCTTCCGAGCCCTCCGAGCAGGTCGCTCCGCTGATGCGTTGGCTCAGCACGAAGCGCAGCAGCAGCAGGTAACACACAGTGATGACCACCAAGGGGATGACAAAGCCCAGCAGTACCTTCTGTAGCTGGTACAGCCCCAGGAGCAGCTGAGGGTCCCAGCTGCCCGACTCAGAGAATCGCACCAAGCACAGCTCCTCGTCATACAGCTGGGCACTGGTGGAATAGATGGCATGGGGCAGGGTGGCCAGCAGCGACACTACCCAGATGCCCAGGCTGATCCACTTGGCACCAGCCGCCGCTGCCCGCCTGCTGTGCATCTTGAGGGCCGTGGTCACCGCGTAGTACCGTGCCACACTCATGGCAGTCAGGAAGAAGACGCTGGCGTACATGTTCATGACGGTCACGGAGCTGATGATCTTACACATTACTTTGCCGAAGGGCCAGCGGAAGTCCAGAGCCGTGTCAATAGCCCAAAAAGGGAGCGTGAGAACAAACTGTAGGTCTGTGAGAGCCAAGCCCATTACAAAGCAGTTGATGGAAGACTGCTTCTGACTGTGGCGTGAGTGAAGCAGGTAGAGTGCCAGAGAGTTCCCCACTAGCCCCAGTGCACACACGACGGAGTACACCAGAGCTATCATCACACGCACTGTGATGCTGGAGCCATCGCCCTGTAGTTCCAGGATAGATTCCTTGCTTAAGAAGTACAGCCAGCAGCGCAGCGACAGGTTACCAGTAGAGCCACCGTAACCCAGTCCTGCATTATCCTCCAGCACCTGCTCACAAACCTCTGGTGCCAGGGTCTGTGCACTGTCATTCTGTTGCATGGCTGAGTCATTCATTCGTAAATACCTCTGCATGGCATGTTGGAGACGTGTTATGCTCAGGAATAGAAACCAGTAGGAGGAGATGAGATATTCATGATGAGGGAAAAAGTTGTCTAAATGTCATTTTGAACAAACCCGTCCTAGCTGAGTTTTAGCTAAATCCAAATCTTTCCTCCTCTGTATAGGTGTCTCTCCTCCTCCGCCACGCGTATCGCCTCTCATTCACTTCACTCAGCTCAGTGGGTGCATCTCACATTCTTTTATAGATTCCGCGGGCGCGCGCAAGTCTCAGGCTCAGGCTTGTAATCATCACCACAGCTTCTAGCCTGTCTCCTTAAACAGCCCAGATAATGACATGGTCGTCCTGCAATGTCTGTACACATATCCTATTTGTCATAAATAAAGCTCAATACTTACTGACATTTCATTTAAATCCTGTTTGCTGTGTGTCTTCAATTTCTTTGGTGTGTGTGTGTAAAGGTGTTATGGAATTAATTTTGGATTAAACAAAACAAACAACACATTAATTCACCTGAATGGTCGGTTATGTCCACCACTCTTAAAACGCTTTAAATGGGCAGTTTGTTCTATTCGAACATCACAGTTGTTCATCTTGCCCTCGATTATGACTCAACCTCAGAATAAACAAAGAGACAGCAGCCTTGAATCAAGAGGTGTTTTCACTTTTACTACTGGTTTCTGATTACTCTGACTGGGAAACATGTTGGAACAGAGAGTATGGGGACAGAAAAGAGGCAACGTGCTCACTATGGTCATGTTACTGCTCGGGATCAAATTGGACAATTGGAAAATAACAGATATATTCTATCATCTCTTTATGGATGTTTTCAAAAATGTTGTTTCAACATAATTTGTCAAATTGTTGTGACATGGAATCTACACGGAAAATATATTGGATTTGAAAAAAATCTTTAACATTTTTGGTTTTGATGGTGAATTGATGTAGAAATGTCAAAAACAGGATTGTGTCATCATGGTAACCAATTTTCAACATAGACAAACCTTGTATAAAATGTGTTGAATTTGTACCTTTAAAACAACGTCAGATCTTTAACTTATAGCCACTATCAGAAAAAAAGTATTGATCTATCTACAGTTACCCTTTAGTCTCTCATCCAGGGTTTTAACCAAGCCCTGCTTAGCCTTGATATTTGCCAATGACGACCATTTGAAAGAAAACACTTTGAAGTTTGTGGAAATCTGAAATTAATGTAAGAGAATATAACACATTAGATCTGGTAAAAGATAATACAAACAAAAAACATGCGTTTTCAAATGTTTCTTTTTTCATAATCTTTGAAATTCAAGAGAAATGTCATATAATCAAATATGAGTTTAGGCACAATTTAGATGATGGCCACCAGATGGGAGCAGTGTGTAAAAAAACCTGTCATTCAGCAGGGCTTCAAACTGTAGAACCCAGTTCCAACATTTGAATATAAAAATGGATTTTATCAAACAAAACAATGCTACATTTTATGTCTGGGACCCTCAGGACGACAAATCAGAGCAAGATTACTGAATGTAAGTACATTTTTTACTTTCATAGGTGAATATATCAAACCAGTTGCCCTGATAAAAGTGTTTTGTTCTTGTGCACTCTCCTCAAACAATAGCATGGTATTTTTTCACTGTAATAGCTACTGTAAATTGGACAGTGCAATTAGATTAACAAGAATTTAAGCTTTCTGCCCATATAAGACATGTCTATGTCCTGGAAAGTTGGCTGCTACTTACAACGTCATTCTAGTCACATTAGCGCACGATAGCAACAACCGTCCGGGTTTAGGGACACCGAGCCCGTAGAGGTTAAAAACAAAGTATGGTCACATTTTATTTTCTCTGTTAAACCTACCCTTTGGAATGACTTCGATGGCGATAGTGAATCTATTTAATCACTCATATATCATCGATGATATTATTTAGGCCTACAGTATACGCTGAGTATACCAAACATTAGGCACACCCCTCAGAAGATCCTCAATTCATCAGGGCATGGGCTCTACAAGGTGTCGAAAGCATTCCTCAAGATGCTGGCCCATGTTGATTCCAATACTTCCCACAGTTGTGTGAAGTTGGTCGGATGTCCTCGGGTGGTGTACCATTCTTGATAAACATGGGAAGTTGTTGAGCGTGAAAAGCCCAGCCGTGTTGTCGCTTTTGACACAAACAAGTGGGCCTGGCACCTACTACCCTGTTCCAAGGCACTTCAATCTTCTGTCTGAACCATTCACCCTCTGAACAGCACAAATGCACAATCCATATCGCAATTGTCTCAAGGCTTAAAAATTATTCTTTAACCTGTCTCCTCCCCTTCATCTACACTAATTGAAGTGTATTTAACAAGTGACATCAATAAGGGATCATAGTTTTCACCTGGATTCACCAGGTCAGTCTGTCATAGAAGAGCAGGTGTTCTTAATGTTTTGTATACCCAGTGTATAGCATTTGCAAAGTCATCAACAGCTATTGTTTCAATCCTATGGTGGCATAGCCATGGTAGCCAAAATAATGGCCTGTACAGCATTTTCATACATGATTCTAAGCATGATGGGATGTTAATTGCTTAATTAACTCAGGAATCACACCTACAGTGCCTTCGGAAAGTATTCAGACCCCTTGACTTTTTCCATATTTTGTTACATTACAGCCTTATTCTAAAATGTATTAAATCGTTTTTTTCCCCTCATCAATCTACACACAATACCCCACAATGACAAAGCAAAAACAGGTTTAGACATTTTTGCTAAATAAAAACTGAAATACCACATTTACATTAGAATTCACACAATTTACTCAGTACTTTGTTGAAGCACCTTTGGCAGTGAATATAGCCTCGAGTCTTATTGGGTATGACACTACAAGCTTGGCACACCTGTATTTGGGGAGTTTCTCCCATTCTTCTCTGCAGATCCTCTCTGTCAGGTTGGATGGGGAGCGTTGTTGCACAGATATTTTCAGGTCTCTCCAGAGATGTTTGATCTGCTTCAAGTCCGGGCTCTATCTGGGACACTCAAGGACACTCAGAGACTTGTCCCAAATCCACACCTGCGTTGTCTTGGCTATGTGCTTAGGATTGTTGTCCTGTTGGAAGGTGAACCTTCGCCCCAATCTGAGGTCCTGAGCACTCTGGAGCAGGTTTTCATAAAGGATCTCTCTGTACTTTGCTCCGTTCATCTTCCCTCGATCCTGACTAGTCTCCCAGTCCCTGCCAATGATAAACATACCCACAGCATGATGCTGCCACCACCATGCTTCACTGTAGGGATGGTGCCAGGTTTCCTACAAATGTGACACTTGGCATTCAGGCCAAAGAGTTCAATCTTGAATTTATCAGACCAGAGAATCTTGTTTCTCATGTCTGAGTCCTTTAGGTGCCTTTTGGCAAACTCCAAGTGGGCTGTCATGTGCTTTTACTGAGGAGTGGCTTCCGCCTGGCCACTCTACCATGAAGGCCTGATTGGTGGAGTGCTGCAAAGATTGTTGTTCTTCTGGAAGGTTCTCCCATCTCCACAGAGGAACACTGGAGATCTGTCAGAGTGACAGATCTCCCCCGATTGCTCAGTTTGGCCAGGCGGACAGCTCTAGGAAGAGTCTTGGTTGTTCCAAACATCTTCCATTTAAGAATGATGGAGACCACTGTGTCCTTGGGGACCTTCAATGCTGCAGAATTGTTTTGGTACCCTTTCCCAGATGTGTGCCTCGACACAATCCTGTCTCTGAGCTCTACGGACAATTCCTTCAATATCATGGCTTGGTTTTTGCTCTGACATGCACTGTCCACTGTGGGACCTTATATAGCCATGTGTGTGCCTTCCCAAATCATGTCCAAACAATTGAATTTACCACAGGTGGACTCCAATCAAGTCGTAGAAACATCTCAAGGATGATCAATGGAAACAGGATGCACCTGAGCTCAATTTCGAGACTCATAGCAAAGGGTCTGAATACTTCTGTAAATAAGGTATTTCTGTTTTTTTATATTTATACATTTGCAAAAATGTATAAAAACCTGTTTTCGCTTTGTCATGATGGGATATTGTTTCTAGATTGATGAGGGGGAAAAATTATTTTATCAATTTTAGAATAAGGCTGCAACATAACAAAATGTGGAAAAAGGGAAGGAGTCTGAATACTTTCCTGAATGCACTGTAGTGTGTGGTCCTCCCACTATGACTCATCGGGAGAGCATGCAGTTTATTAGGCTACATATAAATATATATTTTTTTAGCTTCACAGGGTGGTGAAAGTGCAAGGTGATGAACTTGATGCTACTTTCCAATAAATATCGAGGGTCTTCTAATGGTGACATGATAATCGGCCCTTGGCTGCCGTTTTACAATTAAAAATAATCTCGGTCTTTTGTCCATAATAATCTCATATAGGCTATTATGCGCGATCTAGCCAACTGCATGCAGATTGTGCTGTTGGCTAGAGCGCACGTGCAAATGCCAGTGTTGTCACATTCCCTATCAGCAGAGTTGAAAATGCGATGGAAACCCATTTACCTTGTATTTTTTACTCGGTACATAATTTACCCTGTCATCACGCAGACCATTTTATCTGCAACAAGTCAATTTAATGGAAAAATCTCTGGTGGGAAAATCTGCATATTGTTTTATGCAGATTCTTTTTTTATTCGCATGAAAATCTGTCACCAATTGGATGGAACCCTAACTACTGACTTAGTCTGGCTTTAATTCCAGTTTGTCTACAAATTAATAATTGATGTGTTGGATTCAGGTCTCCAGCTAAACCAAAAATCAAACTATCCAATGTTAAATGTTGATATTTGGTAGCATTGTCAACCAAACACAATTCAATATTATTTTTGTAATACAGTAAATAGCCTAAAGTTAAGGCTATTTTACAAACTAATGTAACATTCAACCTTAAAATGAGTAACACATCCATGGCCACATTTTGAGGTTACTGTAGCAGTACATTTCTAATGATATCCTATAAAGCATGCATGATCAAGATAGCAATCATAGGCCATCGCAGGTCTGTGGAGATCTTCACAATTGCTGTAATCTGTGCAGAATCTGGAAAGGCATGAACTGATCAAAAATATAAACGCAACATGCAATAATTTGAAAGATTTTACTGAGTTACAGTTCATGTAAGGAAATCAGTCAATTGAAATAAATTAATTCGAACTCTATGGATTTCACATGACTGGGAATACAATGCCACTTTTACATGTTTACATACCATACATTACTCATCTCATATATATATATATATATATATATATATATATATATATATATATATATATATATATATATATATATATATATATATATATATATATATACTGTACGCTATACCATCTACTGCATCTTGCCATCTTGATGTAATGTATCACTAGCCACTTTAAACAATGCCACTTTTATATTTTTACATATCCAACATTACTCATCTCATATGTATATAATGTACTCTATACCATCCACTGCATCTTGCCTATGCCGTTCTATACCATCACTCATTCATATATTTTTTTTATGTACATATTCTTATTCATTCCTTTACACTTGTGTGTATAAGGTAATTGTTGTGAAATTGTTAGGTTAGATTACTCGTTGGATGTTACTGCATTGTTGGAACTAGAAGCTCAAGCATTTCGCTACACTCGCATTAACATCTGCTAACATTTACATTTACGTCATTTAGCAGACCCTCTTATCCAGAGCGACTTACAAATTGGTGCATTCACCTTATGATATCCAGTGGAACAACCACTTTACAATAACTATGTGTATGTGACAAATAACATTTGATTTGATTTGACTAATACACATCTGTTGGTCACAGATACCTTAAAGAAAAGTAGGAGCGTGGATCAGAAAACCAGTCAGTATCTGGTGTGACCACTATTTGCCACATCTCCTTCAGATAGAGTTGATAAGGCTGTTAATTATGGTCTGTGGAATGTTGACCCACTCCTCTTCAATGGCTGTACGAAGTGAATGGATATTGGCGGGAACTGAAATACGCTGTCGTACACAACGATCCATAGCATCCCAAACATGATCAAGTGGTGACATGTCTGATGAGTATGCAGTGGCCATTGAAGGAGAGCATTTGCCCACTGATGTTGGTTATGACGCCAAACTGCAGTCAGGTCCAGATGAGAATGATGAGAACACAGATGAGGGAAGCACACAGATGACCTTCCCCGGGACGATTTCTGACAGTTTATGCAGAAATAGTTTTGTTGTGCAAACCCACAGTTTCATCAGCTGTCCAGGTGGCTGGTCTCAGACGATCCCGCAGGTGAAGAAGCCAGATGTGGAGGTCCTGGGCTGGCGTGGTTACATGTGGTCTGCGGTTGTGAGGCCGGTTGGACGTACTGCCAAATTCTCTTAAATGTAGTTGGAGGCGGATTATGGTAGGGAACTTAACATAAAATTCTCTGGCAACAACCTTGGTGGACATTCCTGCAGTCAGCATGCCAATTACACACTCCCTCAAAATACGAGACATCTGTGGAATTGTGTTGTGTGACAAAACTGCATGTTTTAGAGTGGCCTTTTATTGTCCTGGCACCTATGTAATGATCATGCTGTTTAATCAACTTCTTGATATGCCACAACTGTCAGGTGGATGGATTATCTTGGCAAAGGACAAATGCTCACTAACAGGGACGTAAAGAAATGTGTGCACGGAATTTGAGAGAAAAACTTTTTGTAGGTATGGAACATTTCTGGGATCTTTTATTTCAGCTCAATGGGAGCAACACTTTACATGTTGCGTTGACCTGGTCATTTGGTTCTGATTCAATGAAGCACAGTGATAACACATTCATCTGTTGTATAAATTAACAAAATATCTGAAACGTTATCCCCTTTGAACTTTGCTGTGCTTTTAAATGGTTGAAAGCGCGGTGATAGACATTTGGGTGAGAACTAAACCAACAATCCGACGTTGTTTGTCCATTGGAATTTCGCTGTGTTTTTAGACGGTTGAAAGAATAGTGATAACACATTGGAAATTCAACAAACTTTTGGCTCTCTTTTGAGTGGGTCTATATAGGTTGTAATCTCATTGATCAACGTCTCAACCAAATATTCCCAATTACTGTATCCATGTTGAAATGACATGGTGTGCCCAGTGGGACAAGAATGTATCAGGAGACCTAACACAATTCTTTAAAGCTAGAATCCTTCATTGAAACAATAATAAAGTGGCCACCACGTGTCCCCGCCTCAGTTTTGGTAACAAACTGAGGGATGGGCCTGGAGAAATTCATAGACAGAGCTATGAATGAAACGACTGACCAAAAGTATCATGTTAACCCGTTTTTGAGGCTTCACAGTGTTTGTTTACATTTAATTTGTTTACAGAGTAAAACAAGCTTATATGTTGGTTTCTGATGCATGGGGTACAACAGTTGAACTAAGCTCATTAGGCTTGTATAAATTATATTCTTCAAGAATAATTGGGTATAAATCATTCATTTAATAACTAAGGATTCTAGCTTTAACTCTCAGGCAAGTGTATTCATCATAAGAGCATGGTTGACATAATCACCTCTTCTTTAAGCCCCTTTGACCTCTCCACAACGACTCCTGCAGCTGATAGGCATCAATTGACGTGTCACAGCACCAATGTGATTGACTGAGTTTGAACTCAGGTCATCTGCGCGCCACAACACTGTTAGCCTGCTGAGCTAAAGCCTAGGCATTCGCTTGGGGAGCTAACCCACGTTTTCTGGTCTTAGGGCACATGAGCATGGTTCACTGAACCACTTGCAAATCAGACAGTCATGGGACTAGGGATTAATAGAAAATGTTAGAACAGGGGTGTCGAACTCATTCCATGGAGGGCCTAGTGTCTGCTGGTTTTTGGTTTTTCTTTTAATTAAGACCTAGACAACCAGGTGAGAGGAGTTCCTTACTAACCAGTAACCTTAATTCATCAATCAGGTACAAGGGAGGAGCAAAAACCTGCAGACACTTGGCCCTCCGTGGAATGAGCTTGACACGTCTTAGAAGGATAAAGCTGTCATGTTAATTCATCTGAGATGTTTCCCTGGGGCACCTTGGCAGATTCTCCCCAGTGATAAATGAGGTCATCAACTGCGAACGCATTCCAAGAATATAAATGAATTGTAAATTATTAATATTCCAACCTGGGGGATACAGAACAATCCTAAATCAACACATTCAAATCTTGTTAAAAGTCAACACATTCAAATCTCAATAAAAGTCATCTGGAAGATGATTTTACATTCCCCACTTGAATGATGTAGCCAGATCTTTTCAGCTACTAAACCCCCCAGATCATGCACACATACATTACTAAAATAAATGTGTTATAGCCTTAAGTCCCACGTGGTAATAGAATCGGAGCGTTCTTTCAGACTTCTACGATGGTTCTTTTGACACACTATTCATTCATATCTGATATCACGGGTAGGATGTAGTGGTGGCTATTCAGCATGCAGTGTATTTATGGATGCCAAGGGATACCAGGCTTCCCCAAAACATTGACTAAGACTAAAAGGTAATTTAATTTAGTTCAATTAATAACATTTAGGCAAGGCCCATTTTAGCTAGCTAGCTAGGACAACAGCACAAAGAGATACAACAATTCAAGTTGTTTCTGTCAATGACGTATGCTCTTGATGCAATGAGAGTGGAGTGAAGCCAAATCCAAACTGGATTCCCTTGACAACCCTCCCCTAACCCAGACAATGCTGGGCCAATTGTGCACCACTCTATCGGACTCCCGGTTACGGCTGTTTGTGACATAGCCTGGAATTGAACCTGGGTCTGTAGTGACACCTCTAGCACTGTGATGCAGTACCTTAAACCACTGCGCCTCTCGGGAGACCACAGTCTGAATTTATCTACACACAATACCACATAATGTCAAAGTGGAACTATGTTTTTAGGCATAAAAAATAAAATAAAATAAAAAAGAATATGGAAAGCTGAAATGTTGAGTCAATAAGTATTCAACCCCTTTGTTATGGCAAGCCTAAACAAGTTCAGGAGTATAAATTAGCTTTTTCAAGTCGGATAATAATTATCTGTAAGGTCCCGCAGTCGAGCAGTGAATCAAGCACAGATTCAACCACAAAGACTGGGGAGGTTTTCCAATGCCTCGCAAAGAAGGGCACCTATGGGTAAAAATTTAAAAAGCAGACATTGAATATCCCTTGGTGACATTATTAATTACACTTTGGATGGTGTATAAATACATCCAGTCACTACAAAGATACAGGCTTCCTTCTTAACTCAGTTGCCTGGGAGGAAGGAAACCGCTCAGGGATTTCACCATGAGGTCAAACCAGTTACAGAGTTTAATGGCTGTGATCGGAGAAAACTGAGAATGGATGAACAACATTCTATCTACTCCACAATGCTAATCTAAATGAGAGAGTGAAAAGAAGGAAGCCTGTACAAAAATATTCCAAAACATACATCCTGTTTTATAATAAGGCACTAAAGTAATACTGCAAAAAACGTGGCAAATAAATGTACTTTTTGTCCTGAATACAAAGCAATATGTTTGGGTCAAATCCAACACAACACATCACTGAGTACCACTATTCATATTATCAAGCATAGTGGTGGCTAAATCATGTTATGAGTATGCTTGTAATCGGCAAGGACTAGGGAGTTTTTTAGGATAAAAAGAAAAGGAATAGAGCACAGGCAAAGTCCTAAAATAAAACCGGCTTCAGTCTGCTTTCCAACAGACACTGGGAGACAAGTCCACCCTTCAACAGGACAATAACCAAATATACACTGGAGTTACTTACCAAGTTCCTGAGAGGCCGAGTTACAGTTTTGACTTAAATTGGCTTGAAAATATATGGCCAACTTGACAGAGTTTAAATCATTTTTAAAAGAATAATGTGCAAATATTGTATAATCCAGGTTTGCAAAGCTTAGAGACTTACCCCAAAAGACTCACAGCTGTAATCGCTGCAAAAGCTGTTTCTAACATGAGTACTTAACTAATCAAAATATATTATATTTTCCACTTTGACATTACGGAGTATTTTGTGTAGATCGTTGACAAAAAAAGTACAATTAAATCCATTTTAATCCCACTTTGTAACACAATTTTTTGGGGGGAAAAAGTCAAGGGGTGTGAATACTTTCTGAAGGCACTGTAGCTAATCAAGATGAATCTATGAGATTTCACCTTTTTATCTCTGTAATGTAGCGGTTTGCTCTCATCTCGTCTGGGCACTGCAACAGCCAGATTGTAGCAGCTGCACATATAATCTTCTTTCCCATCCCGTCTTCTCTTGATTCTACAGGGAGCTAGCCTGTTATCCTCAAAATATTACTAGCAATCTAGGTAGCCAACTTAAGTGGAGATCTCAGCTTGCCAACCAACTACACACCAAATACACACAAAGCAAATCATTATTTTCTAAATTAATGTAAGAAAAATATGGTTGGGGGCCACCCCACCTTGTGAGAAAAACATTTTAGTGGCCCCCCCTCTTGACGGAAGAGTTTTTTATTTAATTTGCTTCAATTCTCCACATTTTGCCATAGGGCGTAAATAAGATTTTGTAATTTTACAGCTAATTTCCTGCAATCCTACACATTTTGTCATGATTTATGCGATGTTAACAAGGCAGCAGTACTCTTCCTGGGGTCCAGCAAAATTAAGGCAGTTTATACAATTTAAAAAAACATCACAATGCATTCACAGATTTCACAACACACTATGTGCCCTCAGGCCCCTACTCCACCACTACCACATATCTACAGTACTACATCCATGTGTATGTGTGTGTATAGTGCGTATGTTATTGTGTGTGTATGCATCTGTCTGTGTCACACCCTGATCTGTTTCACCTGTCTTTGTGCTTGTCTCCACCCCCCACCAGGTGTCTCCCCTCTCACCTCATTATCCCCTGTGTATTTATCCTGTGTTCTCTGTCTGTTGCCAGTTTTTTTTGTTCATCAAGCCTACCAGCGTTTTTCCCCTTGTGCCGGTCTGTTTCTAGTTCCTTTTTTCCCGGTTTTGACCATTCTGCCTGCCCTGACCCTGTGCCTGCCTGCCATTCTGTACATATTGGACTCTGATCTGGATTACTGACCTCTGCCTGCCATTGACCTGTTGTTTTGCCTGCCCCCTTTTCTGTAATAAAATGTTGTTATTTCGACACTGTCTGGGTCTTCCCTAAAACGTGATGTTTTGTTCTGTTTTGCTTTGCTTCACAGTCCCCGCTGTTTCATAAGGTGTTTTTTAATCTGTTTTTGAAATCAAATTTTACTGCATATAGCATATAGTGACAGCATATAGTGACAGCACAGCATATAGTGACAGCATATAGTGACAGCACAGCATATAGTGACAGCATATAGTGACAGCACAGCATATAGTGACAGCATATATGATTGCCCCCCATCTATCTTCTGAGCTCGTACTACTAGGTGACCTAAACTGGGACATGCTTAACACCCCGGCCATCCTACAATCTAAACTTGATGCCCTCAATCACACACAAATGATCAATGAACCTACCAGGTACAACCCCAAATCGGTAAACACGGGCACCCTCATAGATGTCATCCTAACTAACTCGCACTCCAAATACACCTCTGCTGTTTTCAATCAAGATCTCAGCAATCACTGCCTCATTGCCTGCATCAGTAATGGGTCTGCGACCAAACGACCACCCCTCATCACTGTCAAACGCTCCCTAAAACACTTCTGCGAGCAGGCCTTTCTAATCGACCTGGCCGGGGTATCCTGGAATGACATTGACCTCATCCCGTCAGTAGATGATGCCTGCCTATTCTTTAAAAGTGCCTTCCTCACCATCTTAAATAAGCATGCCCCACTCCAAAAATGTTGAACTAGGAATAGATATAGTCCTTGGTTCACTCCAGACCTGTCTGCCCTTGACCAGCACAAAAACATCCTGTGGCGTTCTGCGTTAGCATCAAATAGCCCCCGTGATATGCAACTTTTCATGGAAGTTAGGAACACAGGCAGTTAGAAAAGCTAAGGCTAGCTTTTTCAAACAGAAATTTGCATCCTGTAGTACTAACTCAAAAAAGTTCTGGGACACTGTAAAGTCCATGGAGAATAAGAGCACCTCCTCCCAGCTGCCCACTGCTCTGAGGCTAGGAAACACTGTTACCACCGATAAATCCACTATAATTGATCATTTCAATAAGCATTTCTCTACGGCTGCACATGCCTTCCACCTGGTTACCCCTACCCCGGTCAACTGCCCGGCACCCTCCACAGCAACCCGCCAAACCCCCCACCATTTCTCCTTCACCCAAATCCAGATAGCTGATGTTCTGAAAGTGCTGCAAAACCTGGACCCATACAAATCAGCCGGGCTAGACAATCTGGACTCTCTCTTTCTAAAATGATCTGTCGAAATTGTTGCAACCCCTATTACTAGCCTGTTCAACCTCTCTTTCGTATCGTCTGAGATTCCCAAAGATTGGAAAGCTGCCGCGGTCATCCCCCTCTTCAAAGGGGGTGACACTCTAGACCCAAACTGCTACAGACCTATATCTATCCTAACCTGTCTTTCTAAGGTCTTCGAAAGCCAATTTAACAAACAGATTACCGCTATGCAATCTGGTTTCAGAGCTGGTCATGGGTGCACCTCAGCCACGCTCAAGGTCCTAAACGACATCATAACCGCCATCGATAAGAGACATTACTGTGCAGCCGTATTCATCGACCTGGCCAAGGCTTTCGACTCTGTCAATCACCACATTCTTATTGGCAGACTCGACAGCCTTGGTTTCTCAAATGATTGCCTCGCCTGGTTTACCAACTACTTCTCTGATAGAGTTCAGTGTGTCAAATCGGAGGGCCTGTTGTCCGGACCTCTGGCAGTCTCTATGGGTGTGCCACAGGGTTCAATTCTCGGGCCGACTCTCTTCTCTGTATACATCAATGATGTTGCTCTTGCTGCTGGTGATTCTCTGGTCCACCTCTATGCAGACGACACCATTCTGTATACTTCTGGCCCCTCTTTGGACACTGTATTAACTAACCTCCAGACGAGCTTCAATACCATACAACTCTCCTTCCGTGGTCTCCAACTGCTCTTAAACGCAGGTAAAACTAAATGCATGCTATTCAATCGATCACTGCCCGCACCTGCTCGCCCGTCCAGCATCACTACTCTGGACAGCTCTGACTTAGAATACGTGGACAACTACAAATACCTGGATGTCTGGTTAGGCTGTAAACTCTCCTTCCAGACTCACAATAAGCATCTCCAATCCAAAATTAAATCTAGAATCGGCTTCCTATAACGCAACAAAGCATCCTTCACTCATGCTGCCAAACACACCCTCGTAAAACTGACCATCCTACCGATCCTCGACTTCGGTGATGTCATCTATAAAATAGCCTCCAACACTCTACTCAACAAACTGGATGCAGTCTATCACAGTGCCATCTGTTTTGTCACCAAAGCCCCATACACTACCCACCATTGCGACCTGTACACTCTCGTTGGTTGGCCCTTGCTTCATACTCGTCGCCAAACCCACAGGTTATCTACAAGTCTCTGCTAGGTAAAGCCCCGCCTTATCTCAGCTCACTGGTCACCATAGCAGCACCCATTCGTAGCATGCGCTCCAGCAGGTATATCTCACTGGTCACCCCCAAAGCCAATTCCTCCTTTGGCCGCCTTTCCTTCCAGTTCTCTGCTGCCAATGACTGGAACGAACTGCAAAAATCTCTGAAGCTGGAGACTTATATCTCCCTCACTAGCTTTAAGCACCAGCTGTCAGAGCAGCTCACAGATCGCTGCACCTGTACATAGCCCATCTGTAAACAGCCCATCTATCTACCTACCTCATCCCCATACTGTATTTATTTATTTACCTTGCTCCTTTGCACCCCAGTATCTCTACTTGCACATTCATCTTCTGCACATCTACCATTCCAGTGTTTAATTGCTATATTGTAATTACTTCGCCACCATGGCCTATTTATTGCCTTAACTTACCTCATTTGCACTCACTGTATATAGACTTTTTGTTTTCTTTTGTTCTACTGTATTATTGACTGTATGTTTTGTTTATTCCATGTGTAGCTCTGTGTTGTTGTATGTGTCGAATTGCTACGCTTTATCTTGGCCAAGTCGCAGTTGCAAATGAGAACTTGTTCTCAACTAGCCTACCTGGTTAAATAAAGGTGAAATAATGTTTTCTTTTTTTTAAATATAGTGACAGCATATAGTGACAGCACAGCATTGCCAGCCATTTATTATGAGTCGGCCGTCTATTATGAAAAAAATTCAAATGAATGAAACTAAATTGGTTTGAATTATCATGTAAAACGCTAATCATGAGTCATGTCAGAGCCAAATTGAAAATGTCTTACCCTCGAATAGGTAGGAATTTCTAGAAATAGAAAGCCGGTACCTAGTGGTTGCATTTGCACAGCCTATAGTATTGCACAGATGACCAGACATTTACATTTTATAAGAGATTACGTCAGTAGACAAAGGATAGTGCAGCTGTAACATCACACTAAGGCCACAGCAAATCCTAACAAACACGTAGATTAACTCACCTGTGAGGTTGAACAAACCTGCAGACGGGTTTAATCTCTTTATTGTATATCTCAAACTGTCCACCCCTTCAGGTATTAGCTATTTTACGTACATTGTGTTGATCATATCATACACTTCAAATAGAAAATACCAGAACCACAATATGGCATGCAATCACAAATGGAACCATTATTTCTGTTGTCCCTTTTGCTGATGGAAATAATGAACATTTACTCCACTCACCCAACGGACAATAAGATATTGATCATGGTTGGTTTGGTTTAATTTGTTTGTGTGACTCTCATTCAAAAACGAATTATCAAAGAGAAAGTTTAAAACACTCAGAGTTTTTCATGAGTTTATCTGGGTCAGCGTGGCACTTCAAAACAGAAACGCCATAAACAGGATTAAAGGAGCAATCCGGGATTTGAAAAAAAATCTAAGTCAGTTGTTTTGCTAAACAGCTGTTTTCATAGATAGAGCTATAGATGTAAGGAGCTACAGTATTCATGCAAGGACTGACCATCCATGAGATAAAAATCATGTTTTCAAGCAACACAGTGTTAAGATGGAGCTTCTATTTTGGGTCCTGATGGGGTAAGACAGTTGAAATAAACTCATAAGGCATTTATAAGTTATATTCCTCAATAATCTATGGTATCATTCATTTAAAAGTCCAAAAATGGATGTACCAATCCCGGATTGGCCCTTTAAACAAGTGAAAACAAGGACAACTCTTTGACTGTGTCCTTCATCTTTTCGTGTCCTTCTCTCAGGGTCTGACTTAGTGGGATTCAACCCGTGGGTGGAGAACTCGGGGCCAGTGGGAGACAATCAAAGTGGAGCACAGAGAAGCTGATTAAAGACGCAGGTCGCTGTGCCACTCTCCCCATGGTTAAAGACTGAGAGGCCAGAGGTACAATGGCAGATGAGGATCGACACAAACAAACCACCTTCCCCAGTGGGTTGGGATGAAAGACCACTGTGGATAAACCAACCTCATAACACCCCCTCCCACACAGAAAGAGAGTCGTACAGACAGACAAGCAGACACACACACACACACACACACACACAAACTCTCACCTCATAACACCCCCTCCCACACAGAAAGAGAGTCGTACAGACAGACAAGCAGACACACACACACACACACACACACACACACACACATACACACAAACTCTCACCTCATAACACCCCCTCCCACACAGAAAGAGAGTCGTACAGACAGACAAGCAGACACACACACACACACACACACACAAACTCTCACCTCATAACACACAAACTCCTACAGTACCTCATAACACTCCCTTCCAAATACCCACATATATGCACACATACTCATACACACAGACAACGTCCAGAGTCTCCAGACACCTTCATTTATGTCAACCTCGGTTAAATGAGCACCATTGTTATGAAGGTTGGTATAGTGCCTTTGTCATTTATGCTGATTCACTAGCTATTCGTCAGCTAGCCACAATACACTTGAAACAGAGCAGCACCTCCACCTCTCCAGCCTATCCCCAAACCCTGTGATGTTGAGTGTGTCAGAAATGGGCAGACTAGCCAGACTGTCAGAATTTGATATGAAATGTTAGATCAAATTGGGGACCAAGAAGCACTGGAGCGAGAACACTTTTATTCACTCACTAGCTGATGGGGTACTATTGGGGTTTTGCGGTTCTATTGACAAGCCAATGAGGCGGGGGTGGACTAGGAGTGTCACACTCACAGACAAGTAAACAAACTGGCTGTGGGGATGTCATGGTTTGATAGAGCATTGAGCAAGAGCATTGATTTGTGTATTTTGTCAGTGGAAGGTTATCGTAACTCTGCAATACCTTTGACCAAGTTAACTTTGTCTCATTCTTTCTGTGTAAATCCCTGTCGTTTCAGACATCAAACCCACTGTAAATATGCCACTGAGATATTTAGATTGTGTCAGCTTTTCAGGCACCATCTTGGGAAATCTTGTACTTTTTCTCTTGAACCACTTTTTAAATATTATATCCTTAAGAGTTTATTGACGCACCCATGCATCAATCTAAGTAACATAATAATACAAATCCCCATCAGAATCTGTCAGTTTAAGCTAGAGATATATATTTTTTTGCATGGGCTGCTTCTCTATCCACTGTATATGCTGTGTTTGTCAGACCATGAGACATCTCGAAAATCGTCCTTCTCACGAAAACGTCTGTAGTGTCCTAATGATTTGGCCAACAAACTATGATGACCACTCTCACGAACACAACTGTGTTCTCCATTTTGCTCTATGACCACCACAAGTGTCATGGGACTCGTCTGAAGGTAACCCATACAAACGGATGGAGATATGGAGGAAGTTTTATAAAATAATTTCAAAAAGAAGGGCTTAAATATGTGTAAAAACGAAATATATATATATATCCTGAGCTTTCTTATATCTCCTAGATATAGGACCGACACTACAAACCCTTATGATTTATTTTTTGACTGTCTTTTTTGCCATTTATGAATGTGTTATTGAATGCATTTCTATGGGCTATAGTAGTAAAGGCCAAATTCCATATTGGATGAAATAATTCAAAATAACATGTTTTGATACCTAAAGGGGTCCTAAAATTCAAAATCAAATAGCTAAAGGATCCATGGTATGACCAACTAAGCTAACAATTCCATATGTTAGCTTAGTACCCCTCCCCCCTTTCCGCCCAACAGCTTAGACTTTTAGATGCTAAAGGCACGAGCTACTGAATCTAATGAAACTACTCAGACATGCAGACAGCACTTAAACATTTTAAAGTTTGAGACAGTTTTATTAATGTGTCGCAAGATTGTCAATAAAGTTATTGCTTCATAGTATACATGCAAAATTATCTCAAAATTGTTTGTAAAGCTCAAAGTTGTACACACCATCACAGTTATGAAAAACAAGAATTATTGCCTTTCTCAAAATACACAAATCTACACTGTCAATGTTAAAACAGTCATGGAGGGGCAAGAGATGCTCAATTCATCTTGAAAACAATACAAAACAGTAACAAACAAGAAAAAAGCATATACATAAAATATAAGAGGCAAAAGCAGGAATGATTTATTTCTTATTACCCTAACAGTGTAAAAAAGAGACTTAGGTGTGTGCTACTCTACTCTATGTTTCATCATATGAATTGTGTGGAGATGGGAGCAGAGCAGAAGAATCCTGCTGGGAATACTCTATCCAATCACATGTCATCAGCATGTGGGCGTAGTGTGGCTCTGCGGTGTGGATTCAAGGTCACTGTAGCTATGTGGCCGGTAATGGGGTCCCCGTGGAAATGGGCTTGCTCATCCAGGCTATTGTTGGGAGACATGGGGTCGAGATTGGACAGCCCCTGGCTGCCGTGACCGGTGCCCAGCTTACCCAGCAGAGAGGTCATCTCATTTACCCCCTGGTCTCCTGGGAAATGCTGGTGCGGAGACTTGGGCTCGTCGTCTGCGGTATGGTACGGCTGGTCAATGACATGCAGCACTCTGGAAGACTGGAGGTTGTGCAGGGATCGTGACTGTACTGCAGGACGGAGAGGGACACAGGTTACAGGTGAGTAAGCAGCTCAACACATATCGATTCCAGTCATTAAATGGTGAACTAATGTCACACATACTACATCCCCAGTCCAAATTTAAGTTGTTAGACTGTAAGCCACCTTTTAAAAAATGTGTACCTTGGCTTTTGGTTGTACAATTAACCAAAGACATCTACTGTAAGAATAGATTCCACTCACAGAGCTGACAGACCATCAGTTAAGATGAGTAATTACATTTAAGTCATTCACTATCTTAAAACATTATGAGACCATTAGATATCTTTGAAGTCCCTTTCATATTGTATCCAACAATTCCTATACTCTTAGAAAAAACTTCAGCTGTCCCCTTAGGAGAACCCTTTTTGGTGGCAGGCAGAACCCTTTTGGGTTACATTTAGAACCCTCTGTAGAAAGGGTTCTACATGGAACCCAAAAGGGTTCTACCTGCAACCAAAAAGGGTTCTTCAAAGGGTTATCCTATGGGGACAGCCGAAGAACCCTTTAAGGTTCTAGATCGCACCTTTTATTTTTTTATTTTATTTTATTTTTTACCCTTTTTCTACCCAGTTTTGTGATATCCAATTGGTAGTTACAGTCTTCTCCCATCGCTGCAACTCCTGTATGGACTCGGAAGAGGCGAAGGTCTCGAGCCATGCGTCCTTTGAAACACGACCCTGCCAAGCACTGCTTCTTGACACACTGCTTGCTTAACCCGGAAGCCAGCCACAACAATGTGTCAGAGGAAACACCGTACAGCTGGCGACCGGAGTCAGCTTGCAGGCGCCACAAGGAGTCGCTAAAGCACGATGGGATAAGGAAATCCCGGCCGGCCAAACCTTCCCCTAACCCGGACAATGCTGGGCCAATTGTGCGCCGCCTCATGGGTCTCCTGGTCACGGCCGGCTGTGACACAGCCTGAGATTGAACCCGATCGAAAACTGCAATGCAATGCCTTAGACCGCTGCGCCACTCGGGAGGCCAGCACCTTTTTTTCTAAGAGTGTACAACTGTTGAAAGGAGACTGTTAGTCAGACAAGCTGATGAGAATAGGGATTAGTAATACATGTTCTCTGTGCTGAGGGTTGCCAGCTCAGCTCTTGATCTGAAATGTGGGGTCCTGGTGGACCGTCGTGCTCTGCAGGTGAGTTGTTATAGCAGCAGCGCCGTAGCAGCGTCTGGCACTATGAGAGGAGCTCTAGTCTAATCAGCTCTCCAGCTGTGATGTGAGGCAGGAGGTACGGGGTGGCGGGGCGAGGTTTGGCCAGGTAGTACGGGAGGCTGACTCACCTCTCACTGGGCTGAAGTCCCCTCCTTGGCTGACCTTGGGCTCGGAGAAGGGTTTCAGGTTTGGGAAGAGGATGAGGGAGAAGGACAGGAGCAGCACCTGGGGAAAAAGGAAAAGTGAAAAAGTGATAATTTGTACTTTGCCACAGCCAACAAGGTTTAGCAGTTTAGGGGAGCTTCCAATCCCCAGTAGAGCTCCAGAGTTAAAGACACACTCTTCAGTAACTTTTGTTCAAAGTTGTTCAGCTAATCCCAGTACAGTGCATCAAAGTCAACAGGTGTGAACACACAATCTGTATTATTTACATTTGTGCATTTTCTTAACCTTTCTGGCGCAGGCGTTCAGCTAGCGACCCACCTCAGCAACATCCGGTGAAATTGCAGAGCGCCAAATTCAAAATACAGAAATAGTAATAATAAACATTCATAAAAATACAAGTGTTATACATCGGCTTAAAGATGAACTTTTTGTTCATCCAGCTGCTTTGTCAGATTTCAAAAAGGCTTTACGGCAAAAGCATACCATGCGATTATCTGAGGACAGCGCCCCGCTTACAAAAGCATTGAAGCATCAAAACATGCAGACAAATATATCCTAATAGTTCCAGTAAAGTTTGTTGAAACATGTCAATCGATGTTTATAATTAATCCTCAGGTTGTCAATTGTCTAAATAATCGATAATATTTCAACCGGACAATAGCGTATTCAATAGAAAGGAAAAACAACTAAGGGCGCGCACTCGGTCACGCACGCAAACCAGCACTGCATGATTCTACAGTCCACTGACAGAAAGGTCTCTTTCTTCTTCATTTTTCAGAAAACAAGCCTGAAACAATGTCTAAAGACTGTTGTCATCTAGTGGAAGCCATAGGAACTGCAATCTGGGTCCTAACCCATTAGATACTCTATAGGTATTCAAGTTAAAATACCCACATCAAAAAAATCTCACTTCCTGGATGGATTTTACTCAAGTTTTTGCCTGCCATATCAGTTCTGTTATACTCACAGACATTATTTTAACAGTTTTGGAAACTTTAGAGTGTTTTCTATCCAAATCTACCAATTTATATGCATATCCTAGCTTCTGGGCCTGAGTAACAGGCAGTTTACTTTGGGCACACTTCTCATCCAGACGTCGAAATACTGCCCCCAAGCCGTAAGAAGTTTTAAAGTACAAGGCATTAGAAGAGACACAAACTCATTCATATACATATTTGGATTTACAAAGTCTAATTTCTGTTGGCACTGATGTGGTTTTAGTTGATCTGTCCAATTATATTAATTATATGAATCAATGGTGTGTCTCTGTGGAGTGTATCTCTCTGTGTATATTTCACTCTATATGTCTGGCATACACCTTTTTATTTAGTTTTGTCATTTCTTTCAGGGGGGGGGGGGGTTACAGGTACAAAACAATCAAATAAATGTATACAAAGATAGCCCCAACCCAACGCCCACATCCTCCCAACCCACCAGTACCACCCCTTCCCTCAAAATATACACAGCATATATATTGTTTTGTATGTGTGGGGCTTTAGCGAGATTGTTCTTATCAGAGTCAGGTATATTTGTCCAGGCCTCAATTGTTCCATGACTAGCACCATTCATTCTCACTGTTGATAATTGTAATGGTATAACTTCTAACAGTAACTGTATCCCCTGGTTAAATGGGAAAGAGTGAGGTGGTTGCATATTTCCACCTCTCCACCTGTCTGTCTCTCTCTAATCCCATATGGTGTATGAGCTGATCTAGTGAACTGTTTCTAAAAGTGACACTTCGGCTTACCAGGACACAGGTCCCAGCCTGGGCGGCCTTTTTGGAGCCGTTCATCACCAGAGTCTGCATCCTACGCAGCTGCTCCATCAGAGACCTGGGAGACACAGAGGCTCAATTAGCAAACTTTGCCACCGGGTGTACGGAGGCAGAAACAGAGCAGGGAGAGCAGATTAGTGTGGAGGTTCCTCACGTGTTGCATTTCTCCAACTGGAACACCTTCCTCTGCAGCTCCTGGTTGTGTGTGTTGCATGCAGTCATCCTGGAAGAGGAACAACAAGTGAATTTCCCAGATGAGACTGACAAGCTGTTGCTGCTCGATCAGTCCAAGAAAAACACCATCCTGATACAGCATCACTCACCAGCATGCCGAGAAACACTTTGGTATAACTAAATCATACTGTGACACTCAAGGACACTGAATTACACAATGGGCCCTATGCAGTTTCTTTGCACCACAAAACTCACACACTGTTTCTTAAACGTTTTGTGCTCAGCACCCTGTGACCAGTACTGGGCAAATTTCAGGTCTGCTGAGGACAAACTTGAAAGTTGTGAAAATGCAACGTGCGTTTACTGTTAACAATGAGGCTCTACCCACTTAAGTTACAGTTTTAACAGTGGCCAAGTAGGCTACTGTGGCTATTTGATCATAACATAGGCCTACCATCAAAAACAATGGTAAGTCACTTTTTTACATGGAAATAGCTGTTCTATCATTCAGCCTACAGTAGCAGCCAATGTGTGGTGTTCATGAGACTTTTGAAAAATCATGCAAAGCTTGATATTAACCTGTTTATTGTAACGCCCTGGCCATAGAGAGGGGTTTTTGTTCTTTATTTTGGTTAGGCCAGGGTGTTACATTGGGTGGGCGTTCTATGTTAATTTTTCTATGTTTTTGTATTTCTTTGTTTTGGGCCGTGTGTGGCTCCCAATCAGGCACAGCTGTAGTTCGTTGTTGCTGATTGGGAGTCACACATAAGGAGCCTGTTTTTCCTTTGGGTTTTGTGGGGGATTGTTTCTGTTTAGTGTTTTGCACCTGACAGGACTGTTTGGCTGTCGGTTTTCTTGTTTTGTGTGTATAGTGTTCTTACGTTTATTAAAATTCAAAGATGAACACTAACTCCGCTGCACCTTGGTCTACTTCCACAGACAGCCGTTACATTTATCCACTTGTCCTTCAGATAAGGAGGTGACTAAAAATGTTGTTGTGTTGTTTGATGCAAGAAACCACTTTACAAAATAAAATGCATTATTAGTCCCATAGTATTATTACAGAGAATTAAACAAATTATGCTACTCTCTGCTTGTTGGCTACTTAGCTTATTCAAGCCTATCTCAAAATATAACACTGCCCCTTTAAGACAAAAAAAAGCAATTTTCATGACTTGCTTTTCAAAGACGCCTAGAAATGTACACGTTTTGTGCTCTTGTAGGAAACAATCACTCCCCCATTGCTGACTACAAATGATCCATAACTGGGCTAATAACTCACTAACTAGCAAAGGATATGAACACATGTGCACAGGTGGCTACATGCAGCTCTCGCTTTGATCTCAAAACAAGCTTATCTAACCACAACCGCTCATGGTGTAAACACAGTCCAGTTCAACATGAATGGCACAGATCCATATATGGCAACGGTCTATTTGCATATAGGCCTACTGCAGCTCTGATTGGTTATGCTGCACAGTTCTGGGTAGAATCCTACTCAGATTCATTCTGCCTACAACAAAATCTCTTGCATATTTAGTTTTGCATACTAAGTCTTGCATAGTTCGTTTTGTTCAGGATGTTGCATTGGAAGCGGCTAATTCAATCACAATTCCCACAGTAAAGGGAAACATTGATAGTGTTAACTAACGGAAAACTCTAGAAAGTTGAGTGACGTTCAATCTCGTGCTTCACTGCCCGGGCTGATATTTCTTCTGCGCGGCCTGCACAGGAGCGCAGCTTAGAGGGAACATTGCCTGTGACGTGTTCCAAATATCTTTATATTATAAATATTACTATACATTTTTGTCAGTTGTAGTCAGAGTTGGACACTTCTACTTTGACTTTAGGCCTATGAGTCCATATCTTTTTCATTTATTTAGTGCCTGTTGTCAGTACCTGCTCTCCAGACCATCAATATATTCCTTTTTCTTCTTCCTGCTCTCTTGGGCCGACTGCTTGTTCCGGATCTTTCTGCGAATTTTCTTCAGAATCCTCTCCTCATACTAATGGAAAACAACAAAGGAACTAAATCTTTAGCATGTTTACACGCATTTGAAATCCTCAAGAGCCTTAAGTTGTTCTGTGAAGCTGCAAAAGACTGCAAAAAAGTTTTACCTTGGTGAGGGGTAGTTGGCTAGGCAGAGTCACCCCCTCCTTGGCCAGCAGTTTTTTCTCGTCCTCATTGAGAATCAACTCTTGGAAGGACTGCTGGGACTGCTGTGGGGGCTGGAAGTGAGACGGGAATGTTAATACAGTACATAATATGTAAAGCATCACAACCAGTGGCCTGAGCAGCAATGTGTTTTTCAGAGTGAGTGGAAGGAGTGCAGAGAGTCAGGCAGGCAGCATAGCCCATTCCTCTCATCTCATGCTTTCCTCACAGCAGTTACATTACCGTCCTGAACTCATGCCCTGCTGCGACTGTCTCTTTTAAGTTTACCTGTTTCTTCATGTTCTCCTCTGAATGTTTTGGAATGACTTTATCCATCTTACCTATTCCTCTCCACTCCAACACACTCGCCAACATACGAACAAGCCATTACAGACGCACTCATCCAAGCACACACACACACACATACTCTTTATCATCACTCACCGGCTCAGATGTACCAGAGAGCAGTAGCTCCTTGACAGTGAGGGGAAAGCTAGAGGTCAGCTGGGTTTTGTGTACATCAGAAGAACACTTTGTCCCACCAGTCCTTCCTGGGTAAAAGCCTGAGTCCCAGCCATCTGTAACCATACAGAGAGACAGGATGTGACCAGATGTAAGGGCCATCATTTGTCTGTGTTTGTGTTGATACTGAGATAAAGGCAGGATTAGCCTAATGATACAAACGAAAACTGTGTTGCTTTCAAAGGAGGAGCTTATAATGTTGACATAATCAATATTAATCACACATCTAACATAACGTAGCAACTTTTCTCTATGTCACTTATATAATAAATAACATGAAATGCTCTGTATATTTGTATACTTTCTGTACTAATGTGTGCCATCTATGTCCTACTGATATTAATGGAGAAGTCGGTGTCCAGGGCGGCCCTGGTGTGTGGCTGAGGGGGGAGGAAATGGGGCTCTGTGGGAGGGCTCTCAGGGCGCTTGGGGCTGTCCATCTGATCGGAGTGGGGGTCCTCACTGATTCCACTGTCACTGGGAGAGGGAGACCATAGGGGCGACCCCGAAACCGAGTCACTGACACTCAGGAGGGTGTTCAAGAAGTCCTCGCCCTGTAGCTTTGTTGGACGCAGCATCTGCCAAATAACACACCAAATGTTCTAATTACTGTACAGCCGTACTGGAGAGAGTGGTTGAGAAAAGCAGGCTAGATATGGGGATCATGTGGTAGACACAGCCAAGGTGAAAATGTAAAAACACGGCAGGGTAACATCAAACAGTGAATGCTTTCACTCCACTCACGTTTGGCTTGTGAATAGGCCAGGCATGGTTCCCATGGTGTCCCATCTCCTCGTGACGGAGGATGCCATCGTTCTGATCAAACAGCAAATCAAGCAGCTCAATCCCGTCGCAACCCTGGAACAGAACAGGCCACTCAATGACATCATGTTACTCTGTGTTTACAAATGAGAGATAACATTCCTTACAGGAAGGCTGTAAAAGCAATCATACCGAGGACTAGTAATGCTTTTTATTGACATTATCTCATGTCACTCTTATCTGACTTTTTAATCAGTTTTACCATACCATTCAACACAGTAAACTTGAGTTAAATTCAATTAAATTGATCTAGTTTGGACTTTAAAAGATTGTCAGTCTATGTAGACCACACAAAACACCCACACCTACACACTCACTGGCAGGTAGATCTACAGCGTCTTAGGAACTTTGTTAGACGGCACATATAACCTTGTGCCCTAATAACATAAACTGCTGACCTACTTATCCAGGACATAGTAAAACACAGAAACGAACACATAGGCCTTGTTACCTGGTCTGAATAGTGGTCCATCATTTCAGAACTAGGGTGGAACACGGAGGAACTCCCCAAAACAAGATAAATCCAGTAAAATGGTCAGTTTCCTTTGTTGTGAAGGAGCTCTGTTCCAGATGACCGTGTGTCTCTACTGTTTCTCACTGCTCGTGTTCTGAGGTCCAAGGTTTAAACTCCAACAAAGCACATCCAGTCATCAACCCCAGGTCCGTCACCCCATTGGCCAGCATGTAAAGAGGAGATTTGATTGGCAGGGAAAGACTGACAACTGAGGCAAGTTTGACTGTCTAGAAAAGAAAGAACGTGGATGGATGGAAAGTTTCTACTTTCCTTTCCTCTTGTTGTGTTTGATAGCATTAGGAGGAATGAGGGTTAACCTTTCACACGTTTCTGTGTTGTTTGTTAATTCATAAAAGTAACCAACACACTATGATACCGTTTATCCATTTCATACAATCCCCATAAAAATGAAAGAATGCTTTTATAATTAATTGTTTACATTTTTTTATTTAAATCAATCAATTCTTTCAAGTCTGAACAGAAAAAAGCATGCCCTTATATCCTCTCACAATTCATAAAATATTTTGATGTAAATCTCCTGGAGGTTTCTGCATTCCTTTACAGATACATTTAGAAGACACCACCTGTTTTTATTACTGTGATTCTGTTGTGCTTATGACTAATGCCTAGAATTGCAGCACAGGCATAAATTAAACAAAAACAAAACATGGGCACATGTTTATGTTTGCTCTTTTCTAAAGTATGTTCAAACTTGTTCCCATTTTAGCTGCAATTATGACACATGCAAAGACCCCTGGGCTCTACAGGGAAGAAGAAAAAAAAATCCACCAAACCAATTTGCGTCATGAATTGCAGTCATGAACTGCCAGTCTCGGTGTTTTAATGCGCAAGACAATCTATTTAAATCTCACTTTGTCAAATGCTGATAGTCATTTGGCTGTTTCAGTTCTCAAAATGTAAATCAGAAAGCCTTAGGAATTGTATTGGAAAGTTGATGGAAGATTATTTTGGCAAGGCTATTAGTCTATACATCTCAATAGTGACAGAGCTATTTCTCTCACGTCTACTGTGTCTTCAGAAAGTACTCACACCCCTTGTCTTTTTCCACATTTTGTTGTGTTACAGCCTTAATTTAAAATTGATTAAATTCAGATTTGTTGTCACTGGCCTCCCCATAATGTCAAAGTGGAATTACATTTTTCAAAATGTTTACATTTACATTCTGTGCGCAATATAGTGTTTAACATGATTTTTGAATGACTACCTCACCTCTGTACCCCACACATACAATTATCTGTAAGGCCCCTCAGTGGAGCAGTGAATTTAGAACAGATTCAACCACAAAGACCAGGGAGGTTTTCCAATGCCTCGCAAAGAATGGCATCTATTGGTAGATGGATAAAAATATCCCTTTCAGCATGGTGAAGTTATTATTTACACTTTGGATGGTGTATCAATACACCCAGTCACTCCAAAAATACAGGCGTCCTTCCTAACTTAGTTGCCGGAGATGAAGGAAACTGCTCAAAGATTTCACCATGAGGTCAATGGCGACATTAAAAAAGTTATAGAGTTTAATGGCTGTGATAGGAGAAAACTGAAGATGAATCAACAACATTGTAGTTATTCCACAATACTAACCTAATTGACAGAGTGAAAAGAAGGAAGCCTGTAGAGAATAAAAAATATTCCAAAACATGCATCCTTTTTGCAGCAAGACAAAGTAATACTGCAAATAATGTGGCAAAGCAATTAACTTTTTGTCCTGAATAAAAAGTGTTATGTTTGGGTCAAATCCAATACAACACATTACTGAGTACCACTCTTCATGTTTTCATTAGTTATGGGTATGCTTGTAATCATTAAACCTTTTGGAGTTTTTCAGGATAAAAAGAAACGGAATGGGGCTAAGCACACACAGAATCCTAGAGGAAAACCTGGTTCAGTCTGCTTTCCACCAGACACTGGGAGATTAATTCACCTTTCAGCAAGACAATAACCTAAAACACCAAAAGGCCAAATCTACACAAATCTATGGCAAGACCTGAAAGTGGTTGTCTAGCAATGATCAACAACCAATTTGACAGAGCTTGAATCATTTTGGAAATAATAATGGGCAAATGTTGTACAATTCAAGTATGCAAGCTCTTAGAGTCTTACCCAGAAAGACTCACAACTGTAATCGCTGCCAAATGTGATTCTAACATGTACTGACTCACGCGGTTGACTACTTATCTAATCAAGATATATAAGTGTTTAATTTTTCATACAATTTTTACAAATGTAATCTTTTTTTTCACTTTGACATTACAGAGTATTTTGTGTAGATCGTTGAAAAAAATATTACAATTAAATCAATTTTTATTAAACTTTGTAACAACAGAATATGGAAAAAGCCAAGGGGTGTGAATACTTCTGAAGGCCCTGAATATGATCATAAAGCACACACAGCAGTGAAGCTATGCACCATTTATTCATTTTTCTCAGACAGTTTACATGAAATTATGAGTTGTGAACTTCTCATGTGAGTTGTCAACTTCTAAATGTTCTATTATGTCCAAAAAGCCTAACCCTTTTTCTCTCCCTATCTCCTAGCTCACTGTATCACTTCAAATATCTGTTACTCTTTCCTTTCGTCTGTCTCTGCCCTGCTAGCTGTGTCGTCAGTTCAGTTTGCAACAGGATCCCTGCCAATAACCATGATGGTCTTTATATTGTGGCAGGATTACGTTATCATTATTGCTCCTCTATCTGATGGGGAATGGGTCCAAAGGGTAAAACCTTGTTCTTAGCCTGCAAGTTGCGCTTGTACATTGTTACAACAGAATGAAAAAACAATATATCACTACTCTCAGGCTCTGTGGCTTTGGGATTACCCTTATGGATATGGCCTGATGTAACCGGTCATTGCTCCTACAAGCAAACGTTCACATGTTGTCTGTTTAAAGCATACATGCAATGGGTACAATACAGTCTGTGCAAATATTATTTTATAAAAAAAATATAGACATCTTAAAATGTTGACACAAGTAACTGTGGGTCAAAAGCATCTGCGAGTGTGAGTCAAAAGCAACTGTGAGTGTGAGTCAAAAGCAACTGTGAGTGTGAGTCAAAAGCAAGTGAGTGTGAGTCAAAAGCAACTGTGAGTGTGAGTCAAAAGCAACTGTGAGTGTGAGTCAAAAGCAAGTGAGTGTTCAATTGGCTGGATGTGAAGGACTGAACAACAATGTGAATGGAGCCTGAATAGAGATCATGAAAAATAACCTTGAGCGTGTGTTTGGTCTGAATAATAACTGAATGAAAGTAAAGCACTTAGCAGACTGAGTAAGAGTAGATTTCTGGGTGTAATCTTGGGCTTAAATGGCTTTGAATGGTCTTTGCACAATCATAATCAGTCTGCGTTCAATTCCTCGCTCAGTCAGCCGGAGTCCAATGCACATTGTGGGATTTCAATCACATTCAATGTTTTGAATAGCAGCATAAAGCACGTCCCTTCATATTGACCAGATGTCTTTATCTCAGTGAAAGTAAATCTAGAATTATTCAAAAGTTTGTCTGACTTTAGTCCTATTGATTAAAATCTAGAAGTCTAAGGACTCGCAAAAGTTATTTAAAACTATGTCATGCCCGCTAAAAACAGCTCTAAACAATATGAAATATGACATTTTGCCCTGTAATGGGCTTTTGGGTATGAAACAGGACATTCTGTTATATAAGCCCATGTCTTACCGTACTATCATTAGATAATACCTTATGTAACAGCACAGACGGTAGAGAGTATTGTATGGCACTTCAGAGACAGAGAGTTAGAATGCGGTGGAAATGTCCTAATGATGCAGAAAAAGGTCTGAACTCTTCGCAGAGGCACCACCTGCTGGAAGACTTGACAAAGTGATGTGGCAACTGGCAGTCGTTCACAGTCAGAGTGCAATAATAACAATGAATAGTTTGAAAGCAAATGTTCCATAGCTTTCACTTTACATGGGATAAATCACCAAATTCAAATTGTGTACTCTAATCTATCGCTTCCCTTTTCAAAATCAAACCAAATTGTATTTGTCACATGCCCCCGAATACAACAGGTGTAGACCTTACAGTGAAATGCTTAATTACAAGCCCTTAACCACTGCATTAAAGCGACCCTGATATGCTGGTCTCAACCCAGAATTAATAGGAAAGATTTGCACAACATGTTTTTTGTTTTTTTATGTGATTGAGGCCAAATGAGTTGAAAGAAATCAGGAATACGTTTTATTTTATAGGGTTTTTGAGGAATGGCAAAAATGCAGTCCAACTTTTACTTGGGGTGAACTGTCCCATCTAGCCTAAAATAGGCTGCTTTTACACAGGTAGCCCAATTCTGATCCTTTTTTCACGAATTGGTCAGTCGACCAATCAGATCGGCTCTGAAAAAGAGCTGCCGTGAAAAGATCTGATGTGATTTGTCAACAGACCAATTAGTGAGAAATAAAAAGATCCCAATTGGGCTGCCTGTGTAAACACACCCATAAAAGTGCATTTTCTATGGGTATAATTTATACTTCTAAAAGGAACACTCAAAATAAATTGTATTTGTCGCATGCGCCGAATAAAACTAGCGTAGACTTAACAGTGAAATGCTTGCTTACGAGCCCTTCCCAAAGATACAGAGCTGCACAAATGTATAATGTACATGAAGGCAGGGTAAGGTGACCACGCATCAGGATAGATCATAATAAGGTATCTGAGGTAGATATGTACATGAAGGCAGGGTAAAGTGACTAGGCATCAGGATAGATAATAATAATGTATCTGAGGTAGATATGTACATGAAGGCAGGGTAAAGTGACTAGGCATCAGGATAGATAATAATAATGTATCTGAGGTAGATATGTACATGAAGGCAGGGTAAAGTGACTAGGCGTCAGGATAGATCATAATAAGAGTAAAATAAAAGTACAGAGTAGCAACAGGATATGATGAGTGGGTTGTTCCATGTCGTTTCAGCAGGCCATGACCTCCACCATCTCAGATTGTCTAAAATTGTTTCTGTAGTTAGAAACAGATAAGATAAGCATTCCGGCAACATTATTTTGTTGAAATATCATTTGATCGCTGAGAAATTAAGCTAATTGATTGCACCCAAATTGGCCATTTTAATTCATACGATAATATTCAGTAATTATAGTACCTAACATCCGATTTGGACCAAACATTTTTCTAACAATGAGTGAGACATGAAGAACCCAAAGAAATTGTCAAAAACCACCCATGAAAACCCCACACCCATCTAAACCCAACAAAGAGTATATAGTATCAGTTCTCTATGTCTGACAAGTAGTATGGAACTGTAGTATGGAACTGCCCTCAGAACAGCCTCAGTTCGTCTGGACACTATTAGGTGTCGGAAGCATTCCACAGGGATGCTGGCCCATGTTGACTCCAATGCTTCCCATAGTTGTGTCAAGTTGGCTGGATGTCCTTTGGGTGGTGGACCATTCTTGAGACACAGAGGAAACTGTTGAGCGTGAAAAATCCAGCAGCATTGCAGTTCTTGATACAAACCGGTGAACCTAGCACCTGCTACCATACCCTGTTCAAAGGCACTTAAATCTATTGTTCTGTGTGTGTGTGTGTGTGTGTGTGTGTGTGTGTGTGTGTGTGTGGACGTGTGTGTGTGTGTGTGGACGTGTGTGTGTGTGTGTGGACGTGTGTGTGTGTAGACGTGTTTATCTATTCTTGTGGGCACCAGATTTTTTTTTTTTTACCAACTGGGGTTAAGGTTAGAATTATGTTAAGGGTTAGGAGCTAAGGTTAGTTTTAGGGCTAGGGTTAGGTTTAGTGTAAGGGTTAAGGTTAGGTTTTTGGGTTAAGGTTAGGGTTAAGGTTAAGGTTAGGGTAAGAGTACGGGTTAGGGTTAGGGTAAAAGTACGGGTTAGGGTTAGGTTTAGGGTTAGCATTTAGGATTAAAGGATCCTAAAAATTTTGGATTTTAGGATAAAAAATAGGATTTTGAATGGGACTGAATTGTGTGAGAGTGTCAGTGTAGTGAGTGTGTGTGTATAGTATATATAGTCTTGTGAGTGTGCATAGAGTCAGTGCAAGATAAGTGCAGATAGTCCGGGTAACCATTAATGAACTATTTATCAGTTCTTTCGGCTATTTATTAGTCATATGGCTTGGGGGTAGAAGCTGTCTCGGAGCCTGTTGGTCTGGGAGCCAATGCCCAGGTACCGTTTGCCGGACGGTAGCAGAGTGAACATCTATGGCTTTGGTGGCTGGAGGATTTTGCAATTTTCCAGGCATTCCTCTGACACCGCCTGATATAGAGGTCCTGGATGGCAGGGAGCTCGGCCACAGTGATATACTGGGCTATCCGCACCACCCAATGTAGCGTTTTGCGGTCCAGGGCAGTGCATTTGCCATACCAAGCAGTGATGCAGCCAGTCAAGATTCTCTTGATGGCGTAGCTGTAGAACTTTTTGAGAATCCGAGGGCCCATACCAAATCTTTTCAGCCTTCTGAGAGGGAGGAGGTGCTGTCATGCTCTCTTCACAACTGTGCTGGTGTGTGTGGACCCTGTTCAGTCCTTAGTGATGTGGACGCCTAGGAACTTGAAGCTCTCAACCTGCTCCACTTCAGCCCTATTGATATGGATGGGGGTGTGCTCTCCCCTCTTTCTCCTGTCGTCCATGATCAGCTCCTTGGTCTTACTGATGTTGAAGGAGAGGTTGTTGTCATGGCACCACACTGTCAAGTCTCTGACCTCCTCCCTGTAGGCTGTCTCATCGCCGTCGGTGATCAGGCCTACCACCTTCATGTTGTCAACAAACTTGATGATGGTGTTGGAGTTGTGCGTGATCACGCAGTTGTGGGTGAATAGGGAGTACAAGAGGGGACTAAGCCCACACCATTGAGGGGCCCCCCTATTGAGGGTCAGCGTGGCGGAGGTGTTGTTGCCTACCCTCACCACCTGGGGCAGTCCCGTTAGGAAGTCCAGTTATAGAGCGAGGAGTTCAGTCCCAGGGTCCCCAGCTTGGTAATGAGTTTGGAGGGGACTATGGTGTTGAACACTGAGCTGTAGACTATGGTATGCGAATTTGAGTGGATACACTGAATCCACTACAAAATCGTAAGGGTTTTCGATCGATGTTGTTACGTGGGAGATCTGTTTGAAGTCTCTATTCAAATTGTGGATGTGTTGGATGAGGTGGCATCGTAGAGAATAACAAGAAGTGAGCTTATTTGGATTTTTTTGTGTGTTTCTATGGAACAGAAGGTGCGTGCTCTGTGTCTCAAGACGATGTCAGAATGGAATGTGTCATGTGGATCTTCGAAGCAGGGCGCCTATCAAGGGTGTTATCTTTGGAGTGGCGCTAGAAGCAAATGCAAAGGAAGCCCCCTGCATCCATTCTATTGTTTTTTTGATGAAGAGTCTCTTCCTTCTCACGTGTATTTGGGTTACATGAGATTCCCTGGGAGAGCCTTTGTGCCCAAACCCATACAGTGTGATAAATGTAAATGATTTGGTCACGTGTCAAGTGTCAAGTGTATTTAGATGGGAGGGGTATTATATGCCAGCTGAGCTGCAATTGTGGTGGTGAACATGCAGCTGAATTTCTGAAGTGTCCTGTTAGGGTGAAGGAGACAGAGGTGGCAAGAATAAGCCAGAGGCGTTGAGAAGAGTGGAAGAAAGGTGTGAAGTTGAAGAAGTAAAGGGAGTAGGGGTAGAGAAAAAATTATATTCATTGTCAACAGTGGGATCCTGACATGTTGCATGTCAAGAAGGTGGACTTTGTAGCGTTTATTACTTTGGTTATCAACGCAAACGGAGAGGAAATAGGAGAAAATAGGCATTATTGTGAGTGCGGCTGAGTGTTTTTGGGGACTCAGGGATTTTTTTGCATTACAAGGAATCCTGTCGATAAATGCTCCCTCCTCACAGGCACCAGAGCTTGGATTGCGTCCTACCTGACAGGTCGCTCCTACCAGGTGGCGTGGCAAGAATCTGTCTCCGCACCACGTGCTCTCACCACTGGTGTCCCCCAGGGCTCTGTTCTAGGCCCTCTCCTATTCTCACTATACACCAAGTTACTTGGCTCTGTCATATCCTCACATGGTCTCTCCTATCATTGCTATGCAGACGACACACAATTAATCTTCTCCTTTCCCCCTTCTGATAACCAGGTGGCGAATCGCATCTCTGCATGTCTGGCAGACATATCAGTGTGGATGACGGATCACCACCTCAAGCTGAACCTCGGCAAGACGGAGCTGCTCTTCCTCCCGGGGAAGGACTGGCCGTTCCATGATCTCGCCATCACGGTTGACAACTCCCTTGTGTCCTCCTCCCAGAGTGCTAAGAATCTTGGCGTGACCCTGGACAACACCCTGTCGTTCTCCACTAACATCAAGGCGGTGACCCGATCCTGAAGGTTCATGCTCTACAACATTCGCAGAGTACGACCCTGCCTCACACAGGAAGCGGCGCAGGTCCTAGTCCTGGCACTTGTCATCTCCCGTCTGGATTACTGCAACTCGCTGTTGGCTGGGCTCCCTGCCTGTGCCATTAAACCCCTACAACTCATCCAGAACGCCGCAGCCCGTCTGGTGTTCAACCTTCCCAAGTTCTCTCACGTCACCCCGCTCCTCCGCTCTCTCCACTGGCTTCCAGTTGAAGCTCGCATCCGCTACAAGTCCATGGTGCTTGCCTACGGAGCTGTGAGGGGAACGGCACCTCCGTACCTTCAGGCTCTGATCAGGCCCTACACCCAAACAAGGGCACTGCGTTCATCCACCTCTGGCCTGCTCGCCTCCCTACCTCTGAGGAAGCACAGTTCCCGCTCAGCCCAGTCAAAACTGTTCGCTGCTCTGGCACCCCAATGGTGGAACAAGCTCCCTCACGACGCCAGGACAGCGGAGTCAATCACCACCTTCCGGAGACACCTGAAACCCCACCTCTTTAAGGAATACCTGGGATAGGATAAAGTAATCCTTCTAACCCCCCCCCCCCCTTAAAAGATTTAGATGCACTATTGTAAAGTGGTTGTTCCACTGGATATCATAAGGTGAATGCACCAATTTGTAAGTCGCTCTGGATAAGAGCGTCTGCTAAATGACTTAAATGTAAATGTAAATGTATAATTTGATTTGAATGTGACTGAAGGAGTGGGATGGTTGTTTGATTTTCGTATTGTGTATTATGTTGCCCCCCCTTCCCACAATGGAATATTTTTTGTTTCAATACACCGTACAGTAGGTGGCGGCAATACACCAATAGGTGTAGTCGGTCATAAAACTTTAAAGAAGAAAAATAAGAACATAATATCTGACCTACCAAGTCAGGTCAGGTCGGGTAAGAGCGGACGTGGACATCCGGAACGTCCCAAGGACCCCAGATAGAGAACATCAAGACGAAGCAGCTGCTTTACAAGTGGGATGCACTGTTGAGCACTACATCCCGAGGGGATCATGCTGATTGTACAGAGATTGTGGCAACTGGTTAAATGCCGTCCCTTGAGAAGGCAAGAACAAAATGTATGTCAGGAGAAGTGCAGTATTATCATAAGGAGACATATATTAGGAATACGGAGGAGGAATGGAGGGAAAAAGAGAGGCAGAGGAGGTCTAAGAGGGAGAGAGGGAAGAAGAGGGTGAGCTTGAGTTGGTTAAAAATGGTGGGAAAAAGGGAGATGGTTTGTTAAAGAACAATGGTAGAAAGTGTAAGCAGTGTGAGTTGAAGACAGGAGGAGAAATGGAAGTGAATGTGGGTGAAATATCGGAGCTGGTAGGTGTGGTGAAGTTCTCGGAGCCCGAGGCTTGCAATGAGGGTCAGGATGAAGATGAGTCTGTGGCTGACCCATTTGTGGTTTCATGGTGGGTGAAAACAGAGTAGGGTGCTGTGGAATCGGTGAAGGTAACCAGAAGTGGTCTTGTGATAATTGTTTGTGTTTCTGCTAGTCAGAGGGAGCAGGCGCAAGAGATGTGAATTGTTTTGCTCTCAAGAAAAGGGCGCCATTGAAAGGAGTAATTACTGGGGTAGGGGTAAATGTGAAAGTTGACCAACTGAAGGAGAAGATTCCCGGTGTTTGTGATGCTTGTCGTTTGGTGCGACGCAGACAGGGTGATGAGAGTGGTGAAACAGAAGAGTCATTGTTTTGATGTTGAGTCTTGCCCAACAAAGTGATGTTAGGATCTATAAGTTATCCTGTACAAGCTTTTATGCCGAATACATTACGCTGTTACAGGTGTCAAGCTTATGGGTGGTGGTGTCCTGTTCTTTCAGGCTGTTGGCCTGAAGTAGGACTAAATAAATGTAAATAGATAAAAATAGAGTATGGAGGTGTTTTATTTATTTTATTTGTTAGTGAGTGTTTTCAAGCAAAGTATATGGGAGTTTTATACTTCAGTCTAGTAGATGGCGGTAATGCAACATTTATTGGATGCCAACCACCGTCAAACCTCATCGAAGAAGAAAAGCGGATGTGTACCACAGTCAGCGGTCTATTTTTGCACCTAGGTGTGGCGCACAAGCGATTACTCTTTGTTTGATTTCTGGATGTTGATTCGGCCTAATTTCGTAGCAGTATAAATATTTCGTCAAAGCTTGTAGGCGTCAAATGCTAGCTACAAATGTTAAGCAGAGAAGTTGTCTCAAAAAGCCAAAATACCTCGCTGTACAGAGCGTGTCACCGTACGTCGTCACGAAGCACGCCAGCAGTATAAAACCGTTCCTGTTGACGTAACCCAGTCTCTTCCCTGCCTATGCCCTCGTGAGGTGGGCAGTGTCATATCGTGTGTCTTCGTTTCCACAAAGCGAATCCACAACCATCCGTCAAAATGGTGAGTTAGCTAGTTAGTATATTTTGGGGAATAGTGTAATCGTGGTATCTGCTTCTTCAGTATATAACTTTTAAGTATATAGATTGTTGAAACTAGGATGATAGTATGCGGTGACTTGGGTTTGGAACAAAATGGCATCCATTTTTTTTTTTTTTTTAATGTTTTTTTAAAAATGTGAACAAACCTCTTCCCGCACAGCAGTGCCGAAACACAAATTGTAATCCCCATGTCAAAGAGACCACCTGTACCTGTCATGCCCTTCCAGTTAGGTACTAATTACATGTCGATGCCATGCCGGCCAGTCTCGTATTGTTCTCTTGGCGGTAGATTGTCATGTTGCTTACATTGCAATATTGGCCACGTCGAATTGTCCTTTCTTTTAGTTACGTTAAAGTTGTGTCCCTTATCCAGCGACGTAAACGCTGTCGGTGTTAACGTTAGCCGGTCACTAACAACTTATGTTGACCGGCGGGCGTAACTAGCTGTACACGTGGCCTATTCAGCCAGACTGCGCTGTCTAAGCGCTTGTCTTGACCATAATGGTTGCGATCGAATTTAAGTCTGCTGTTTGCAGTAAAGGAACAGCTGATATTTTAACGTTATCTAGTTAGTGCACTACCTACTTTGTGCTAATAAATGGCAGGTGTAGTTAGCTAGTTGACGTTTATATATTTCTGTTAGCTAGGTTAGGCCTCAATGCAGTTAAGTACTTTGTCAGGTTGCATAGCGTTCTAGTCACATGTCCCATCGTGGGCTCAATGCCATCCTATATGCACCACGATTTACCTCAGTTTGGCAGTTTTTGATTGCCTGGCATTGTAATACTAAAGCATGACGCCAGCTAATGAAGTCCTGTCGGCTAACGGGCGAGCATGCTCATGATTGTTTCCCTGCCAGGTCCGCATTGGCAATTCAATTGCATCACCTTTCAGTGCCTCACATCTGCCATAATGGTACTGCATTGTGCATTCCACAGTCCATAACGAGAATCAGCAATTATGCATTTGTTATTACCCCCTAGCTACATTGTTACAGTATAATACCTTAAATTCCCAAATCTAGAAGAGTTTGATGTCCTTGTGGCCATGTGGAAGGGAGAGAAAAAAGTACAGTGGAACTGTCTAGGCTGGTTAGAATACTCAATATTTGGAACTTATACCTTTTCACAATGTGGAAGGACAAGGGAGACTAGACTAATAAACCATCTTCCCATAGGTGAACTTTACCGTAGACCAAATCCGTGCCATCATGGACAAGAAGTCCAACATCCGTAACATGTCTGTGATTGCGCACGTCGACCATGGTAAGTCCACCCTGACAGACTCGCTGGTGTCGAAGGCTGGTATCATCGCAGGATCCCGCGCTGGAGAGACCCGCTTCACCGACACACGAAAAGACGAGCAGGAGCGCTGCATTACCATCAAATCAACGTGAGTGTCCACTAGCGTACTTGTGCACAGTTTCCCTGACTGCCCAGAGGTAGGAGAGTGGCCTGAGTGTATTGTAGACTAAAAGCGCAATTTCCTTCCCTGCAGCGCCATCTCAATGTACTACGAGCTCTCGGAGAACGACATGGCCTTCATCAAGCAGTGCAAAGATGGCGTTGGGTTTCTCATCAACCTGATTGACTCTCCAGGTCACGTTGACTTCTCCTCTGAGGTCACAGCCGCTCTCCGTGTCACTGACGGGGCCCTGGTCGTTGTGGACTGCGTGTCAGGTAAGAAAGCGGACTAGTGCCCTACTTATGTCTGACACGATTATGCTTTAATTTCTGTAATAGAAAAAACATATGGCGTGTTCTATAATTTGTGAACAAGTATTTCTTTATTTTCAGACATCTGTCATACAGGATGTCATATTGATGCTAGGTTCCGTGATTATGAGGTATATTACAAAAAGGAGTTGGAGCCAGTCAACCAAACAAACCAATCCATTTGTTTTCAACATTTTCCGAACTCATTATCTGCTCTTGTCCTTCCCTGCCCAGGTGTGTGTGTGCAGACCGAGACTGTGCTCAGGCAGGCCATTGCTGAGCGTATCAAGCCTGTGCTGATGATGAACAAGATGGACCGGGCCCTGCTGGAGCTGCAGCTGGAGCCAGAAGATCTGTTCCAGACCTTCCAGCGCATCGTGGAGAATGTGAACGTCATCATCGCCACCTACGGAGAGGATGAGAGTGGTCCCATGGGCGCCATCATGGTAAGATACTACTTTTGGCTGTGTAATGCATTGCCAGAAATGGTTTAATATCAGTTGTGAATTGTCATTACGCCAGTTCTGTTTTGCACCCAATGGCAACTGCAGTTTACATGAATATTGAAAGCATTTCTCTGTAAATGGAATACTAGCTGCTTGGTATCAACCCTGCCCCAAGTAGTGAACAAAAGCGCTGTCAAACTAATGACTGTTGTCACAGATTGACCCAGTCATTGGAACTGTTGGCTTTGGGTCCGGACTTCACGGATGGGCCTTCACCCTGAAGCAGTTTGCTGAGATGTACGTGATGAAGTTTGCTGCCAAGGGTGATGCCCAACTAGGACCAGCAGAGCGCTGCAAGAAGGTGGAGGACATGATGAAGAAGCTGTGGGGTGAAAGGTGAGGACCACTTACTGTCCACCTTGTAATCAGCTGCCACATTTTCCAGAACTGGCTACTGATTAAGATTACCTGGTATGTGGCAAGTTTGCAGTGTGGTTAAATGGTGAGACTTTCTTCCCCTTCAGGTTTTTTGACCCTGCCACTGGCAAGTTCAGCAAGTCAGCCACCGGACCTGATGGCAAGAAGCTCCCGCGTACGTTTTCTCAGCTCGTGCTGGACCCCATCTTCAAGGTGAGTGGGGACATGACTTTCTCAATGTTCAGTATCTATCTGGCCAGGAAAGCCGTTTAGAGCTTTATGCGTATGAGTGATGACATATAAACATTCTTCACTTTGACCTGATTGTCCAGTGACGATAAGCTTCAGTCTGACATGCATGGTGAAGGCTATAGTTACCTCTCCCCATATGATTGCATCTCTATTTTGTTGTCCACCCATTAAGTTTTACTGCTGTTTCTGTTATAGGTGTTCGATGCCATCATGAACTTCAAGAAAGAGGAGACGGCCAAGCTGATTGAGAAGCTGGACATCAAGCTGGACAATGAGGACAAGGAGAAGGAGGGCAAGCCCCTGCTGAAGGCTGTGATGCGTCGCTGGCTGCCAGCCGGAGAGGCCCTGCTCCAGATGATCACCATCCACCTGCCCTCCCCCGTCACCGCCCAGAAGTACCGCTGTGAGCTGCTTTATGAAGGACCTGGTGACGATGAAGCTGCCATGGGTAAGACTACTGCCTCGGGTCTCCTTTCCTTCATCTGGAAACATGGAGGGTACTGTGTACCGGTCTGTTAACCCAACTGTTTCATCTTAGGTATCAAGAACTGTGACCCCAAGGCACCTTTGATGATGTACATCTCCAAGATGGTGCCCACCACCGACAAGGGACGCTTCTACGCCTTTGGCCGTGTCTTCTCCGGCTGCGTGTCCTCTGGCCAGAAGGTGCGCATTATGGGACCAAACTTCACCCCTGGAAAGAAGGAAGACCTCTACCTCAAACCAATTCAGAGGTTGGTACACTCAAAAGCAGCACTTCAAATGACCATACTTTGTTTGTCTTGCGCAATCTATAAAGGACATGTGTCATGTGACCATGCAGTGAGCCCAAGGCGCATTCTAGACTAACATCGTAGATGCTGCATAAACTCTTACCCAGTATTGATCTGTTGACTGACTTGCCCGTTCCTCATTAGGACCATTCTGATGATGGGACGTTACATTGAGCCTATCGAGGACGTGCCATGCGGGAACATTGTTGGTCTGGTTGGAGTGGACCAGTACCTGGTGAAGACCGGTACCATCACTACCTTTGAGCAGGCCCATAACATGAGGGTGATGAAGTTCAGCGTCAGCCCTGTGGTGAGAGTGGCTGTCGAGGCCAAGAACCCTGCTGACCTGCCCAAGCTGGTGGAGGGGCTGAAGCGTCTGGCCAAGTCTGACCCCATGGTGCAGTGTATCATCGAGGAGTCTGGAGAGCACATCATCGCTGGAGCCGGAGAGCTGCATCTGGAGATCTGTCTGAAGGATTTGGAGGAGGACCATGCCTGCATTCCACTGAAGGTACACTAGTCCTCCATGCCTCTTTACATGATCCCTTCTACAATGGTGTCACGGTACAGGCAGTATTTAATAAACACCCCTCTCCCCCACAGAAATCAGACCCGGTGGTTTCCTACAGGGAGACTGTGTCTGAGGAGTCTGACCAGATGTGCCTATCCAAGTCCCCAAACAAACACAACCGTCTGTACATGAAGGCCCGTCCCTTCCCTGACGGCCTGGCTGAGGACATCGAGAAGGGCGACGTCAGCGCCAGACAGGAGCTGAAGATCCGTGCCCGTTTCCTGGCCGACAAGTACGAATGGGATGTGTCTGAGGCCCGTAAGATCTGGTGCTTCGGCCCCGACGGTACCGGCCCCAACCTGCTGATGGACGTGACCAAGGGAGTCCAGTACCTGAACGAGATCAAGGACAGCGTGGTGGCCGGCTTCCAGTGGGCCGTCAAGGAGGTGAGCAAGATTTATGGATGTAGTTTTTCCTGCTCTTAGGCAGAATTTGTCGGTGACTTTAAACCAGCATACCAACTTTCAAAGATGCAGCTTTATATTGTGTTGGGGAAAACACCAAGGGTAGTTTTCAATGTGAGGATGTTGATTTGTCAAGCAACCTAAAGTACTTGATTCAATACCTTAAATATGACTTTTGTTTCCAGGGTGCCCTGTGTGAAGAGAACATGCGTGCTGTCCGCTTTGACGTCCATGACGTGACCCTCCACACAGATGCTATCCACCGTGGTGGTGGTCAGATCATTCCCACAGCCCGCAGAGTGCTGTACGCCTGCCAGCTTACAGCCCAGCCAAGACTCATGGAGCCTGTCTACCTGGTGGAGATTCAGGTAGGCTTACAATTCACAATGTCTGAATGTTTGCTTTCAATAAGGACTAGGTCTATGATGAGAAATCATGCACCACGCTGAACAAGTGATGGATAAACCCATAAACCACAATATCTGAGACCTGAATGTACAAACGAGCTTGCAACTAGAAGCAAATGGAAGTTGACTAGAAAATTCTAGAACCCTGAACTGCAAAGCTTTTGCATGCATCCGGTAGGCGTTAACCATAGTTTAATGTTAACCTCGTTTCTCCCTGCAGTGTCCTGAGCAGGTGGTAGGAGGCATCTACGGTGTGTTGAACAGGAAGCGCGGTCACGTGTTCGAGGAGTCCCAGGTCATGGGGACCCCCATGTTCATCGTCAAGGCTTACCTACCTGTCAACGAGTCTTTCGGTGAGGGACTCGCCAACTGCTGTCCACTTTGCCCTTCTTCCCATATGCATTTACCAGGGCTATATGATTCCCTGTTGTAGTAAGTCTGCAGCCCTTCTGTATGTGTAAAACCTCATATGCTAATACCTGTGGTCTTTCTCCAGGTTTCACAGCTGACCTGCGTTCCAACACCGGTGGCCAGGCCTTCCCCCAGTGTGTGTTTGACCACTGGCAGATCCTCCAGGGAGATCCCCAGGACTCTACCACCAAAATCTCCCAGATTGTGGCTGACACCCGTAAACGTAAGGGGCTCAAGGAGGGCATTCCTGCATTGGACAACTACCTGGACAAATTATAAAAGGCTTCCCTCTCATTCCCCCCCCTCCAATACTGAGGGACAGTACTGTACAGATCACCATGAGCACTAACATTTGCCAAAAGGAAAGTCAAGACCTTGTCAAGAATTTATGAATTGTAAACCATAAACTAAATTAAAAATGGGAAATAAAAACTATTGTGGTTGGGCCTTCATTGGGAAACGGTGGGGGAAGTTTGTCCTGACCTGTAACAATCCAGTGGACAGCTGGACCAATATTGTTTCATATACTAGTTTGCTTATTTTATTGGGCTTTGTTCATACAGCATGCCCTGTCCCTCATTTCAGATTGAAGTGGTTCTGAACGTGCTTAACACAGCTTTGGCCATCTTTAAAGCCTGTTGGTGGACCTGACATCCTTAACTTGCATGCTTTGGCAAACCCATTATATTGTGACAGACTTGTTTAATCTGAACATTTTATTTACAATGTACATTAGCCAGACTCATGTTTTTAATTTGAGATTGCATTGTTTGGTGCCATTTTATGGCACCTCAGGCAATTGCCTCCTGCCACACAGGCGGTATACCTAGACAAGAAAGGTTAACCAATTTATGTTGCATTTCGCAAGCATGCAATTGAGTATGTACACATTTCTCTTGAACTTGCATGAAAAATGAGAAAGCAAACATGCCTTCCTGGCACAATGGCTCCACTGGCTGTTCAGATTGGCATCCAAAACAAGACACTTGAATATTTACAGGTCTAAGCAAACTAATGCAGTGGTAAACTCAACTTTTGAATTTCAATTCACCATACCTTAAATCAGCCATACATCAATTGTTCATTTTCATCCACTAGACTGGTAAAGTAACATGTTTGATTCACCAGGTAGGCCAACGGTTCCTGAAATGTATTGAATTTCAACAATTTATTTCAGGGATTACTCAATTTTATATAGTAAACTTGCAGGCAGGGTTTAACTGTCAGTTTCCTGTCAAAGTGCATCAGTGCAACTATAAGGAATTCAATTTCTGCGCTTTCATTCACAATTCTACACAGCCATTGGAAGATTAAACCAAGCGACCATTTGGGGATTTATCTTTCATTGAGGTACGGGTAGACTTTTTTTCTTCAGATTTCTCACCTGGTAATTATCTGACAGATACATTATTTAGAAGACATGCTCATTTGCTTCAGAGAAAAGTCCACATCAGTCTAGACTGGAAAGGTGGACATTTAACCACTAAAGCAGCGTTTCCCAACTCGTCCTTGAGTATCCTGGACAAAAACCTTCACCTTAACTCAGGGCTTGATTAGTTGACAAGTTGAATCAGGTGTGCTTATCCAGGGCTACAAAAGTGCTTATTGGTGGAAACACTGAACTAAAGTCCACTTCCAAAACAATTACCCATTCAATACTGTATGCACAAAGATCCAACATGAATATCAGAAGTTTAACAACCAGGTCCTGGTTAGATTTACCATGTCAGCTTACACAATTCAGATATTTTCCACTAATTGCTCTTTTGAACAATCGTCAATATTTTTCAAAGATCTGATTGGTCAAAAGACCAATTAGTGGAAAAAAATATTGAATTAGTCTGCCTGTGTAACCAGCTTTAGATGACAACCCTTTGATGAAGTGTAGTAGTAGTAAAGACTAATGAGGAATAGAGGAGCTGTATTATTGCCTGAAGTATTACTTTGCACTATATGGGCAATAAGGTGTCATTTGGGACCCAGTCCTTGGTTGGGAGGTCAGAGGAGATTCATTATGTGTAGAAGATGACCTCGGGGATCTGTCCGTCCTCTACTGAAGTGCCGTTGTTGTTTCCTGCAGCATAGCAGAAGGTGAAGCAGGTCTTGGTGCCGGTGGCAGGGGCTTCGTGGGTCACTTTACGCATTCCTTTGGTGCCATAGTGCGAGTCTGGTCCCTGAAAGACATGGATAATTGTGGTGTAGCTGTATGCTTATTGTATTCAATATGTACTTCAAAACTGAGCGGTTATAATGTACAGCATTTTTTGTATAAAAAAAAGAAAGTTATGTAAATGTTGGTGGTAGATGAAATTGTCTTCTGCTGTACCTTGAGGGTGGCACACGCGATGTAGTTGACACTGGGCAGGATCTCCACTGGTTCCTTAAACATGACCCGGAATGTGTTGGAGGAACCGTCGCAGCTGAATCCTGTGTCGTTCTGACCCAGGACAGTGTTGCTGTCTGTGTGAATGACCTTGAAGAGGGAGACCAATGGTCAGTCTTCACTTTTACCTTTATATAACCAGGTAAATCATAACAAATTTTCTACAGTAACATGAACTACCCAAGGATGTTTTCTACGCAGCACCCACTAGCTGGTATGTGTTATTCCTCTTTACCTGTATATTGACTTGGTAGTCTGTAGGACCATGTATCGAACCATAGAGGCCAAATCCAACCACAAATATCCTCCGATTCACTGAAAACCTAGCAGAGGCAGAAAAGGATATAGAAGGTAAACCTTTACTGAATTGAGATACTTTGTATGCAGTGCTCGACTTGGTCTGTAATAGGGGCCGGTACTCAATTTGGGTGTTGGTACTGTTTTTATTTAGGTGCAGGAGCTCCACAATACTTTTGAGCTAATATTCTAACAAGAGGAACAGGAGCTCAAACAGTAGAACATTTGAGGTGCCGGTACTCAGCTCCGGTGAGCTCCTGCCCAAGTCAGCCACTGTCTGTATGTAGTCATTAGTGTGTGTGTACTAACCGGATGCAGTCACTGGTTCCGCTGTAGCCCCAGCGGCTCTCCACCTGTCCGAAGCGTGTGATGCTGCACTCCTTCCCCCGCAGGCAGCAGCGAGGTCGGTCGATGAACTCCACGTGAGGCTTGGGGTTCACCGTGAAGTGAAGGAACAGGCTCACCACCTCCTGGTCACTAAGAATACCAGACTGGGCTGGACCTATCAAGTAGAAACACAGGCATATATACGTACATACACACAAAATACTCAAATCCCAATATGGAAAAGTGACTAAATTTCACGGTTCGGTTTAGCTTGTCTCTGCTGGGTCTGTTTGCCAAGTATGTTGCTACTGAATGTTTAGTGCCTTTCATAGCGTGTAACTTGGTTGTCAATAGACAGATGGTGTCAGGACGTAAGACAAAACCACCGTGGTGTGAGCTACCTGCAGCAAATTCCTCGATGGTCATGAGAGGGAAGCGGATAAGGACCAGGGCTTTGCCCAGCACTTTGCGTTTGTTCTCCGGAGTGGGCTGGTACTGCTGCCTCTGGGTCTCTGCCTCCGCCCAGCGCACCGCAGCTCCAAACAGACGTACCTCCCGCACCCCCAGTGTGTCCCTCTCCAGCACCGCCACCAGCGTGTCTACAGGAGACAAGATCTCACATCATGCTCAGAACGTGTCCTTTGTCTGAAGACAATCCCCTATGCCCCTTTCCTTATTTTGTGAGAGAGAGAGAGCATAATTAACTTTACCTAGATCAATATCAGTGAAGCCCTCGGCAGCGAGTGCATCCACAGTGTTCTTGTCGATGTTCTCCAGACAGAGGCTGGCCAGCTGAGGTTCGTCAAAGAGCCGCGCCTGAAACAAACAACCAGTGTTAGCAAAAAGCTGGCAGCGATCATACTGTGATCAACCGTTTTCTCTATTCTAATATCCATACCTAGCGACAAGCTAGAAATACTGGGTTTTCAGTCTTATCATTTGTAATAACCATGTTATTACATCGTCTGCATTTCCAATGACACCCTATATCACATCCTAGCCTATGGGGCAATTCCATGAAAGCATACCTCCATATTTTAGAGCACACTATATTAGCAGTATAATGACACCAAGGTGTTGTCTGTATCATTTAAGGTTCACTGATCATTGGGTCTTACAGGGGACATGTACAGAACCAGTCAAAAGGTTGGACACCTACTCATTCAAGGGTTCTCATTCAAGCTTCACCTGGAATGCTTTTCCAACAATCTTGAAGGGGTTCCCATATATGCTGAGCACTTGTTGGCTGCTTTTCCTTCACTCTGCGGTCCAACTCATGGGTTGAGGTCGGGGGATTGTGGAGGCCAGATCATCTGATGCAGCACTCCATCACTCTCCTTTTTGGTAAAATATCCCTTACACAGTCTGGAGGTGTGTTTGGTCATTGTCCTGTTGAAAAACAAATGATCGTCCCACTAAGCGCAAACCAGATGGGATGGCGTATCGCTGCAGAATTCTGTGGTAGCCATGCTGGTTAAGTGTGCCTTGAATTCTAAATAAATCAGTGTCACCAGCAAAGCACCCCCGCACCATGTCCATGCTTCACGGTGGGAACCAGACATGCGGAGATCATCCGTTCACCTACTCTGCATCTCACAAAGACAAGGCGGTTGGAACCAAAAGTCTCAAATTTGGACTCATCAGACCAAAGTTAAGATTTCCACCGGTCTAATGTCCATTGCTTGTGTTTCTTGGCCAAAGCGAGTTTCTTTATCTTATTGGTGTCCTTTAGTAGTGGTTTCTTTGCAGCAATTCGACCATGAAGGCCTGATTCACTCAGTCTCCTCTGAACAGTTGATGTTGAGATGTGTCTGTTACTTGAACTCTGTGAAGCATTTATTTGTGCTGCAATTTCTGAGGCTGGTAACTCTATTGAACTTATCCTCGGCAGCAGAGGTAGCTCTGGGTCTTCCATTCCTATGGCAGTTCTCATGAGAGCCAGTTTCATCATAGCGTTTGATGATTTTTGTGACTGCACTTGAAGAAACGTTCAAAGTTCTTGAAATTTGCCCGATAGACTGACCTTCCTGTCTTAAAGTAATGATGGACTGTCATTTCTCTTTGCTTATTTGAGCTGTTCTTGCCATAATATGGACTTGGTCTTTCACCAAATAGGGCTATATTCTGTATACCACCCCTACCTTGTCACAACACAACAGATTGGCTTAAGAAGGAAAGAAATTCCACAAATTAACTTTTAACAAGGCACACCTGTTAATTGAAATGCATTCCAGGTGACTACCTCATGAAGCTGGTTGAGAGAATGCCAAGAGTGTGCAAAAATGTCAAGGTAAAGGGTGGCTCGATATACAAATCCCAAAAGAAAGAAACAGTCTAACTCCAATACATTTTTATAGAAAGTTAGCAAAAATAGATAAGATCTTGCTACCATGGAAAGAAAAATAGATGCCTATTTGTGGGAAAAAAAAATCACCCTGAATAACTCTTTAGTCATATCACAGTTTACCTATTTGCTCATGGTTTTGCCTACACCTATTGACCTGCTTTTTAAATTATATGAACAAAAAATCTTCAATTTTATTTGGAATGGCAAGCCAGACAAAATTAAAAGGGCCTATTTATATAACGAATATATGTAGCTCAGTTGGTAGAGCATGGTGTTTGCAACACCAGGGTTGTGGGTTCGATTCCCACGGGGGGCCAGCACAGAATTTGGAGAGCAGAAATGATTAAAGCATTAGACCTCTCACTAAAGGCATCAGTCATACAAAAGTTATACTTAAATCCAAACTGGTTCTCTAGTAAATTGGTAGGAATGTCTCACCCCATGTTCAAGAATGGTCTTTTCCCCTTTATTCAGATTACAACTGCTCACTTTCACTTTTGAAAAGGAAATAATCTCCAAAATAGTTATTTTTTAAACAAGCCTTAGAAAGTTGGTTGCAATTTCAGTTTAATCCACCTGAAAAGACAGAACAAATAATACAACAAATATTATGGTTAAACTCAAATATACTAATTGACATAAAAAAAAACATTTTTCGAATAAATTTTTTAAAAAGGTATAATTTTAGTGAATGATATCATAAATAGGACTGGTGGAGTTGTCACACATGCAACTAACACAGACATATGGAAATGTCTGCTCTACCCAAAATTACAACCAACTAATTGCAGCATTACCACAAAAATGGAAGTGGCAAGTAGAAGGGGGAAAAGTAAGGAGCTTGGCTGTCGGCCCTTAAAGTGTGAAATAAAAACATATACCAATTTCATTTAAGGACAAAAAAACTGACAGCTGTGCCATATAACTTGCTAAATAGTTGGGAAGAGATTTTCGATGTACCCATTCCACATGGTTTATGAATTGATACGCAAAACCTCAAATTTTTCTATTTAAATTACTATACAAAATTCTTGCAACCAATAGAATGTTATATATATGGGGGATACAATCTTCCCAGCTCTGCAGATTTTGATGTGAGGAGGCAGACTCATCAGATCATTTGTTTTGGTACTGTTCATATGTAGCTTGTTTTTGGTCACAGGTCCAGGAATGGCTGAAGAATTGCAACTTTTGCCTAGAACTAACGCTGCAGATAGCAATACTGGGTGATTTGAAAAGCCATTGTCAATCAATCAATAATATAATAATTATTTTAGCTAAAAAAAATTATCTTTAATTTACAATCTGTAGAAGCTATGAGAATAGAAAGATTCAGTACTTTTGTGAAGCATCACAGCAGTTGAAAAATATATGGCAAATAGAAATCCAAAATGGATGGTGTTAAGAGATAGCTGTGAGGGGTTGAATGGAGCTGAAGGGTGGGACTAATAACAGCCAGAGAACCAATGTAAAACATACGGGGTCTGTAAAATGTATATAGGTTCAGAAATGTTGTGAAATAGTACAGTTACAAATAGAAATCAAACTGGATGGACATCAGAAATAGAGGAAGGACTAAAAACAAACAAAATATAACTATTGTAAAATAGATTGTGTCTGTAAAATGTGTATTGGGTGTATAAACTGAAGGTAGAAGCCTAAGTGTTATTGTTTATTAGTTTACTCCAATTGGGGGAAGGGTGGTAGGGTTTGCAGGGAATAATAAAGGTATATTCTAAAAAAAAGTATGTATATCTATATAGGTATGTATATATGTGTATATGTACGTGTATGTATATATATATTTACCAAAAAAAGATATGGGGGTGATTGGAAATGATGCAGACAATTACATTGATGGAAGCAACAATCTTTCCGCAATATTAAGCTGATCCACCCCTATAATTATTACTTTTTTTTAAAGGCAAAGGTTGGCTACTTTGAAAATTCTCAAATATAAAATATATTTTGAAACACTTTTTTGGTTACTACATGATTCCATAGTTTTGATGTCTTCCCTATTATTCTACAATGTACAAAATTGTTCAAACAAAGACAAACCCTGCAATGAGTAAGTGTCCAAAAATTCCCTAAAATTGCCACTTTCATCATGATTTTCTAAAAAAAAGAATGGTCGTGTTACAAATGTAAAAAGCATATCAAACATTCTTCCTCCCTATTAAGTTTATGTGAGAAATGCCTGAACAATCTAATACACAACAAATATTATTGGGTCATGCTGGCATGGAATCGCTCAATGACAACCTATTTCCCATGTTACTGTATAAGGAAATAGAGATATTCATTTGAGATTTGGCCATACATTACAAGCAAGCTAGCTAGCTACCTGAGTGAGCAGCATGAAGGCATTGTCAGCACGTAGATTCTTCTTGAGGAACTCCACACAGTGGGCCTCTAGGGCCGGCACTGCATACTTCTTGGCTGTGTACAGTGTGGTCATCACAGTCTCAGGTCCTATCTGCACCTCATCTGAGTACAGGAACCTGGATTTGCAACAGTTTGGACAGTCAGACAACCCATACATACCTCGTAGTGTAGTTACAGTATCAATCTGAATACATTAAAATGCCAATACTATTTTATGTATGTTAATTTAGAAAGGCATTTTCACTACATTTAGAATTTAACCTTGAAGACACAAACAAACCCCCTAAATTGTCTCATTCTTAAGGACATCAAAAGGATTAAACTGGGTAGTTGCTACTTTACAGTCAAATGGGTGTGCCAGACATGTCTTCTCTATAATCTTACTTGAGCAGGGCAAGGAATGCAGCCGGCTCCACGTCAGGCAGCTCGATCTCAGTAGAGGTGGTGGCCATACCGCCATTGAACATGGCATCGAATACTGCACTTCCTACTGCAAGGGCAAATCTGCAGAGAAAAAAAGGAGGTCGTGTTTATTAGGAGGGATATATCAATGTATTGGATAATTTATTGTGTTTATAACTGTAGCCTCCCTGGTCAGTCGTTAGCCCAGGAGTTGCATTGATGTACGTAACCTCTACAATGATTTGCCAACATACAATGGTCATGCGCATATCATGGATATATCACTACAAACAGACGAAGCCTAGCCTACACTCGACCTCACCCACTATAGCACAACGGTCATCCTCGGCACTGCAGAACATTTATATTGGGTCATGTATTCTGCTATGTAGGCTACTGGTGGTGTTTCGAATACATATGCATGAATAGGCAAAGATTTAATGATTTGTAAACAAGGAAATATGAAATACGCATATTTTAACAATCGTGCATCGCTTACCTGTGCGCTGGTATCCGCTGCACTCCCATTCCCTTCCCCACCAGAAAATGCACGTCACTCAGCACCTCGTTGTTGAACAGAAACGCAAACCTTTCTTTCACGGTGTTTTTTGTGGCCTGCCAGTTGTACACTGGCTCCCGATAAACCAATACGGCCGCAGATGCAGGGCTACTGGGAAGTGAGGATGGAATGTTCGGGGACTCCACGGAGGATGCTGTCATGTTTGTCGCAGCTCCTGACGCTCCTCCTGCGACTGTCGGTGCCCGGGCAGCCGTGGCACTCTGACCCGCTGACTGTGGCGTAGTGTGTTGCCTATTCGGGGAATTCTCTACTCTGACATCGGTGCCACCGCCACGGTCAGGGCCTGGTTGAGGGTTTGAGTGTCCCGCTGTCCGTGGTGCCCCTCCAGTTGCACCCGCTGCCCCCTCGTTTGTAGCGGGCGAGGAATGGGCGTTGTTGCTCGACTGAGCATTACCCAGCGGTCCGGGACTGGAGAAATTGAGACATGGAGCTCTGCTATTGCTCTCCTCCTCCGCAGCCATTTTGGATGGAGAACACTGCAGGGTTTGCTGCTGAGATAAACAAGCACAACAGCGCATACCCAGAAACACAGGCGGAATGAGTGAACCTCACATGAGGCTGGAGACTGAGGACGAAGGTGGCCTAATTTGTCTGGACACTCAATAGCAGTCAATAATACCAAAGGCTGCATATGTATCATGGTGTCATCATATTAATTTGCTATGGTTTATTAGACAAATGAACATCAATGAGCTTATGATGAGCTATTATATTCCCCAACCACGGAGCTAGTATTGATTAATTCAAAACTGCAGGCTGACTTATTTGATGCACTGATATGCAAATATGGAATAATGTAGCTCTACATACATGATTAATGTTACTTAGACCTAGCAGATAAATATGCATTCAGTTCAAATTGAATTAAAATTATTCTCCTCTCCGTTGATAAGGCCTAGTCGATATATTTTCTTTCTGAATTCAGACATTTTAAGCTATGTTTTGTGTTAGCCTACCTGTTCTCAACTTCTACAAATACATACCATCAATCTTACATTCTTCATAAAGACTGTCTATATCTAAGTTTCCAAATGTGCACGTTTGACCTACTGTTCTAAACAGTATAGGATACATGATTTTACTTACCCAATATATTGAGATGGGATAGGCTATTGATGTTTATTTGGGACAAAGTAAAACTAATCACAGAGATCGTATGTCCAATTACTTATAACTGATTATGATTAGCCTCGAAGAAAAACAATCTCCCAGGGATAGGCCGAATAGTATTGTTGTAATATCACTAGAACCAAGTACATTATCAAAACACATGCCAAAATGAGAGCAGAAATATGATTCACTCAGCAAATATGAACCAATCTGATACACTTTACTGAAGTGTAAAAAATAATGTTACAGTAACAATCTAAAACCTCATTACAAAGTTAGAATTACCTAGTTATTGTGTCAGCCAATCAGCTATGAGAAGGCGCTCTTCCTGTCGTTAGATTGAAAGGCCCAAGACAGTCATTGGCCCAAGGGGTAAGCAGAGAGGAAGAGGTGAAGCAAGACGGTGTACTCCGCCCAAAATCTGTCCACGAAAATAAGCATACGAAGTGAGGAGTTTTTGTATGGAGGTCAATGAGAGTGTCGAATTTGGTCAACAAAAAGTGTAATTGCTAATTTGCGACGTGAGGCTTATTTGATCGGATTGAAGTTTAGCAATGGTTAGTTTGCTACGAATGCACTGATATAAGTGAACGAACATGGCATTCCAGCAACTTTTGGGGAAAAAACGACTTTTTATCGGAGTTGCGCAGATTGAGGGGATTGCACATGGTGATCATACGCGTATCTGCCCTCTTATTGGCTAGAATGTTCCAACTGATTTCGCCTCCTCCCGCCTGCCTTCCATCTTTGAGGACATGTATTTCCATTGTTAGAGCGGTCACTCGACTGTCTTGTCAATATAACAGAACACCTTTGGGGTAAGTAATACAATATTAGATAGACTAGTTAGAGAATGACATTAAAATGTAGCTATATTACAATTAGTATTATTGTCAGATAAATGTTCCTTTTGGCATATTTAATCACATCTCTGATGCATTTTACGTCTAGTTCAGTAAGTGTATTACTAGCCCCTACTGTACAGACCGTTTTCCCGTTGTCCGTCCCATCGACGTTTGCTAGCCAAAATTAGCTAGCTAACTATTTATTTAGCTAGCTAGTTAACGTTACATTAGCTCGCGTTATCCGAGCGAACACTAACGTTAGTTTATCAGAAACGTGTCATGATCATGCCCGAACAGCTGGAAAGAGGATTTCAGATGACAGTTTTCGCTTTTACATGCTTTTTGTCCGTCAGGAGTACATGCTACTCTGTGTCCTGTAACGTTAGCTAACTAGCTAGCATATATGTATAATGACAAACATATGTGATAGTCCCTGTCTCTCATAACCATTTTCATCTGACAAGCTCAATGAGTGAGTTTAAAGTACTAGTGTTTTTCTAATCCTATGTATCCCACTTGCGTATAATTCACTGGGATAAGGACATCATGGGAGGTGTGAAGCAGGAGCAGAATGATGGACCACCACCAAGAGGCATGCCGTCCTCTGATGCAGCACACGAAGAGGCAAGAGAAGGGGAAAGGACCCCGTACATACTGACATGAATAGCAGTAAATTCTGTACAATTACTGGCTGTGTATACACAGACTACCCACTGTTTGGTTATCCAATCCTTTCCCACATGTTGCTACCATTCTATAAACTGATCTAGCTTAAATGGGACAAGAGCATTGTTATGATGATGTTATGCTATGTTTCCTGACTCTTGATGCACACTTTGACATGGTTATCGTTTTATCTTTTCATCCTGGATAGCATATCCGTTCTCTTTCTGTACAGCCAGTGAAGAAGAGGGGTTGGCCAAAGGGTAAGAAGAGAAAGAAGGTTTTGCCCAACGGTCCCAAGGCACCAGTGACTGGATATGTGCGCTTTCTGAATGAACGACGAGAGCAGATCCGTGCTAAGTACCCTGACCTGCCCTTTCCAGAAATTACCAAGAGGTTGGGCGCAGAGTGGAGCTGCTTAGCACCTCATGACAAACAGGTACCTGCAGGCTTGGCTAGGGAAATGTAGTTGTAGAATGTATGAACAATTACTAATTATTTTGCCCCAGGTTTGTATTTAGTGGCAGTGCATTCAGTAGATTTTATGCGTAGTTGTAGATATATGAATAGGTATAGGCTTGCCAGGTTATGGTCTGTTTGATAAGCCCAGGTAGGCCTCATTTAAAAACTACAGGCTATCATGTTTCTTGAGGAGAAGCCTGGGATTGGAAGCTACCATCGCAGTGTATTGAGATATCTTCTGTGTGTGTCTAATGGAGTTAAGAATGTACTGTAAGCTCATTCCACAGCTAGTTTGAAATGTTTCCAATGGAGCTATCCATTTGGTACCTTTTGTATAGCTCAAACTGTTGTCAAGGCGGGCAGTCGCGTGTGTCTGTAAGCCGAGCATAACTGTTTCGAGCCTGTTATGTGGAGGAAGATATACTGTGAGTAGCGCACATGACGTCGGTTACATTGATGCTGTTGATCCGGGTCACTCAGTTGTGCTCTGTCCAGCTGCTGGGGTTGCTGCTGCCGGGGGAGGGAGGTCAAAGGGGGGCCGAGTGTAACTGATGTGAACTGGCTAGCAAGTTAGCGGTGCACGCTAGTAGCGTTCAATCAATGATGTTGCTCACTCTGAGACTTAGAAGTAGTTGTCCCTCTTGTAATGATTCTTCATGAGTGACTTGTCGATGTGTGCAGAGGATGCCTGGTTCAAGTCCAGGTTGGGGCAAGGAGAGGGACAGAAGTAATACTGTTACATCTGGAGTGGACTGAAGTTTTTTTGTGTGCTGACCTGACAGCGCTTCCTGGATGAGGCGGAGCGAGAGAAGCTGCAGTATGCCCGGGAGCTGAGAGAATACCAACAGAGTGAGGCCTATCAGATCACCAGTGCCAAGATCCAGGACAAGAAGGTCAAGAGAGGTGAGAGTTGTGACACATCTACCTTATTAATTGAGGGTTGTTACACACAAAGCTCCTATTTCATCCATTTGACAGGGTGGTAAAAACTGTTGCTTTTTTATGTCTTTCGTTCATTTGTTTTCTTTGAGCATTGTATATAATGTTCTCTTTTTTTCCCCCAGAAGAGTCTCCATCTGTCATTATCAATGCCAACAGTTCTGGATCAGCTGCTCTGAAGGTACGCTCTTTGCCTTACATTATTTGCTTATGTTGTGTTTCTGAATGTGTTATCTCAAATGAACACAAGGTTTTAAGAAAACACATAGAACAAAAGCAGGAAGTCAAAGGTTTGATTTGTTTTGAACTATGTCCTCTAGGGTTCAGACTACCTGTCCAACAGATTTGATGTTCCAATATTCACAGAGGAGTTCCTGGACCAGAACAAGGGTAAGAGAAGGGCAGAGGAGGGTCTCTGGGACAAACACTGTTTCAGTGAAGAAAGTACTAACCGTTTCCTTACTAATGATTGTTTCTCTGCTCCCAGCCCGGGAAGCAGAGCTGCGGCGTCTACGCAAAGCCAACGTTGAGTTTGAGGAGCAGAATGCCGTGCTGCAGAAGCACATAGCAGACATGTACAGCGCCAAAGAGAGGCTGGAAGCTGAACTGGGGCAGGATGAGCTCCGGACTCAGGCCTTGCACAGGCACCTGCTGGCCATCAAACACACCCTCGTCAGCAGTCTGTCCACCGTGGCCCTGCCAGGTCAGCATCTTATCACAGAGGCCCTTCCATCCATCTCTGACACTGATACTCAGCCTAATCTCTTTGTATGACTTGGCTGCAATTACTTCTAGTGCATTCAGAAAGTATTCAGACCCCTTCCCTTTTCCACATTTATTCTAAAATGGATTAAATAAACCATTTTCCTTATCAATCTACACAATATACCCCATAATGACAAAGCAAAACGTTTTTTTTTTAAGAAATGTTAGCAAATTTATTACAAATAAAAACATATCTTTATTTACATAAGTATTCATACCTTTTGCTATGAGACTTGAAATTGAGCTCCGGTGCATCCTGTTTCCATTGATCATCCTTGAGATGTTTCTACAACTTGATTGGAGTCCACCCTAGTTGATTGTGTTTTCTTTGCAGGCACAGGTGAGACCCCCTCTCTTGGTACCCTGGACTCGTACCTGAGTCGCCTGAGTGGTACTCTGGAGAGCAACCCTCATGAGCACCGTGCCTTGCTGACTCAGCTTCGTGATGTCCTTTCTCACCTGGACAGGTAACACACCTGTGAGAGGATCTAACACCTTGATGTAAAGGTATTGAGTTATGTCAGGGAACAAACTCCTACGTATTTATTTGACAGTGAAGCTGAAATGTTTAATTTGTCTCTATACTCCAGTATTTTGGATTCAAGATTAAATGTTTCATATCAGGCGACAGTATAGAATGCCACCTTTTATTTGAGGGTATTTTCATATCTGTTTTACCGTTTAGAAATGAAAGCACTTGATATACCTAGTCCCCTGATTTTGAAGGTATCCCCATTTTGAAGTATTTGGACAAATTCACTTTTATATGTATTAAAGTAGTCAAACGTGTAGTATTTGATACCATATTCCTAGCACTCAATGATTACATCAAGCTTGTGACACCAGTGTTTCCTCTAGGATTTTTGTTCAGCAACAGTGGCAAAGTTTTAGAGGCTCTCCTCTTGGCTGTAGACCTAAAATGTTGTTTTAAAGCTAATTTCCTGCCGTTCTACACATTTTGCCATACAATTGTACACATTTTGTCATGATGCTGGAAAAAGAAATTGCCTTTTTAAAGCTAATTTCCTGCAATTCTACACATTTTGCCATGGCTTAGCTGTGTTATGTTATCTGAGTGACACAAGCATTATAACAAAATCAATGAGGGCCCCATGGCATGACATTTTTGGAATGTTAGATTATCCCTGACTGTCTAGTTTCTATTCTTGTAGTTGTTAGTTCTCAATGATGATTTTATTTCAACTTTGTTTAATTTTACACTGAAAATGTTTTACCATCCTGAAAATTAGGCCCACCACTGCTAATTGTATATAGGGGAAACACTAAACTCTACAAACTTGTTGGATGCATGTTTTCTTTGGTTGTGTTTCAGATTATGTTGTGCCCAATAGAAATTCATCATAAATAATGTATGGTCCTTTTGGAGTCACTTTTATTGTAAATAAGAATAGAACATGTTTCGAAACACTTCTACATTAATGTGGATGCTACCATGATTACAGATAATCATGAATGAATTGTGAATAATGATGAGTTAGAGGCACAAAGATCATACCCCCAAGACATGCTAACCTCACCATTACAAATAACAGGAGGTTAGCATTTTATATCATACCCCCAAGACATGCTAACCTCCCGTAATGGTGAGAGGTTAGCATGTCTTGGGGGTATGATATTTATGCCTCTGAGTGTACATTACCTACAGTCTTGTGCATTGAGCATTCATATAATGTTGTCAAATTCAAACACTTGCTAGATCTGCATGCGTACAGTACAACTTAACCTTGTTGTTTATGGATGTTCACACTGTTCTAACAGTCTTCTCCCTTATTTTCAGTGAGAAGCTATGATGGGACCTCCACACCCATTCTGACTTGATGTGGATCCCGGATGGTATAACAACAGGTCAAATCGGTGCCCTTCAGTGTAGTCAAGGGATAGATGGGATGTCTTTCTGATGTAACAGACAAATTACAAACCGATGAAACACAAGGCTCAGTGTATATAGCATTACTCTGTGGTATACAGAGTAATATATAAATGGATTAAATAAAGATAATTCCTCAGCAATCCCCACACAATACCCCCTAATTGTAAGGTGAGTTTTTAGAAATTCTTGCAAATGTATTAAAAATGAAAAAATGTACCTTATGTAAATAAGTATTCAGACCCTTTGCTATGAGACTTGAAATTGAGCTCCGGTTTCTCCTGATCATCCATTTAAATGTTTCTACAACTTGATTGGAGTCCGCCTGTGGTAAATTTAATTGATTGGACATGATTTGGAATGGCACACACCTGTCTATATAAGGTCCCACAGTTGACAGTGCATGTCAGAGCAAAAACCAAGCCATGAGGTCGAAGGAATTGTAGAGCTCCGTGACAGGATTGTGTCGAGGAATAGATCTGGGGAAGGGTACCAAAAATGTCTGCAGCATTGGTCCCCAAGAACACAGTGTCCTCCCATCATTCTTAAATGGAAGAAGTTTGGAACCACCAACACTTCCTAGAGCTGGCCGCCTGGCCAAACTGAGCAATCAGGGAAGAAGGGCCTTGGTCAGGGAGGTGACCAAGAACCCAATGGTCATTCTGACAGAGCTCTAGAATTCCTTTGTGGAGATGGGAGAACCTTCCAGAAGGACAACGATCTCTGCAGCACTCCACCAATCAGGCCTTTATGGTAGAGTGGCCAGACGGAAGCCACTCCTCAGTAAAAGGCACATGACAGCCTGCTTGGAGTTTGCCAAAAGCCACCTAAAGACAAGATTGAACTCTTTGGCCTGAATGCCAAGTGTCACATCTGGAGGAAACCTGGCACCATCCCTACGGTGAAGCATGGTGGTGGCAGCATCATGCTTTGGGGATGTTTTTCAGCGGCAGGGAATGGGAGACTAGTCAGGATCGGGGGAAAGCTGATCGGAGCAAAGTACAGAGAGATCCTTGATGAAAACCTGCTCTAGAGCACTCAGGACCTCAGACTGGGGCGAAGGTTCACCTTCCAACAGGACAACGGCCTTAAGCACACAGACAAGACAATGCAAGAGTGGCTTCAGGACAAGTCTCTGAGTGTCCTTGAGTGGCCCAGACAGAGCTCGGACTGGAACCCAATCCAACATCTCTGGAGAGACCTGAAAATAGCTGTGCAGCAACGCTCCCCATCCAACCTGACAGAGCTTGAGAGGATCTGCTGCAGAGAAAAATGGGAGAAACTCCCCAAATACTGGTGTGCCAAGCTTGTAGCGTTATACCCAAGAAGACTCGAGGCTGTAATCGCTGCCAAAGGCGCTTCAACAAAGTACTGAGTAAAGGGTCGGAATACCTGTGTAAATGTGATGTTTATTTTTAAATGAGCTAACATTTCTGAAAGCCTATTTTTGCATTGTCATTATGGGGTATTTTGTGTAGATTTGGGGACGACGACAATTTAATCAATTTTAGAGTAAGGCTGTAACCTAACAAAATGTGGAAAAGTCAAGGGGTCTGAATACTTTCTGAAGGAACTGTATCTGCATGTGTACGGTCTTGTTCAGCTTTGGAGGCAAATGTCAGGCTTGTTGTGAACAGTCATTATGTCAACTGCCTTACCTTGTTCCATTTATAGTTCCTATGGTTTCTGGAAAAGAATCACGGGAAAAGCAGTTTACATGCCCTTTTTCCATATGTCTTCACTTGAAATAAGGAGATTGAGGAAGTGTACTTCAAATGAGAGACCAAATAAACTGGAAAAGATCATAGCAACATTTTCAGAATAGTTTTTTGTATTGCTATTGACATTAGTTTTGGGGTGGGAAGGTTTGGATGAAGGTTTTTTGTAATGGTTTATTTGAATGAATTTGAAATGGAAGTTTTGTCTCCTTTTGTAATCATTATTTCAATTTGCAATAAAAGTACATGTGTGTAATTTCCCGGATGTCATTAAGGATGAGCGTGATGCACACAGAGCATATGGTGACACATGGATGATGTCTGAAATGGCATGATGACTCAATGGCTGCTGGTGGCACCTGCTGCCCTCACTTTATAATGGACAGAAGTACAGAACAAACGACTTGTCTGACCTTTAGTTTCCAGACCCCCCCCCCCCCCACCAGATGGTGGTATAGCTCCACTTAGAAACGTTGTCAGTGGTTAGCTTGATAGGGTTGTACTCAGTTTCTTTAAATGATACTAAATGTCTGAATTGACAGATTGATGTGGTTTAGATCACTTTATTCACTGGAGGCCTTTCCCAAGGTATTTTTTGCTGTGGTTACACTTAAGAACAAACCAACATGCCTCCTGAAATGCCTAGTAGCCCATAGGTCGGCGCACAATTGGCCCAGCGTCGTCCGGGTTTGGCCAGGGTAGGCCGTCATTGTAAATAAGAATTTGTTCTTAACTGACTTGCCTAGTTAAAAAAAACATGAAAGTTGGTGTTTCTGAAAGCTTTGGGATCAGAACAAAGAGAGGCCGTTTAATTCTAGGCACAGAACATAACCGTCAGTCAAGGTTCCGATGTCATGTAAGCTATTGAATGGGTTTCTTCTATAAGTCTATGGATTCCTAAATTATACTTTAATGTATTCTTGTTCTTTTTTACATATTACACTAGCTTACTGCTTGTAGTACTTGGGCCTACTTGCTCGTTGTCATTCTTGGTAGTGGACTTGAAGACAAGTTTAATGCTCTCTCTTAGGTCCAGTTATCTAATCTAAGGTTAGAAGATGCTGTAGACTATATTTTGGATTTTCAGCGGGACCACGAAACGTTCAGGGAGGCCTGACAGTCAGGTGTTGCGAGCATCCTTGGTTCATCCCGTCATCACTACCGTGACGTAAGTCTCGGGAACTGTCCTTACAGTGGTGGTGCTGAACAAGATGGCTGTGCGTCAGGGAGCGGAGAGCCGAGGTTGAAATATAACCCCCTAAATTGATCCATACATGAGAGGGAAAGCGCACGACAAAAGACTCGAAAGATCAGATTTTTTTTTACTGTTGCAAAGCAGTGACGTATAATAGCTTCTAGTAGAAACGGAGCTGACTCCATCCACCTATTTATACAGGCTATAGAGACGGACATCTACTCCGAATTGAAATATTGGTGCCAGTGGAAGACATCTGGGAGCGATCATAGCCAGAGCTAAGAGATGTCATTGCTGTGCGTTGGCGGTAAGTGACAAACAAACTACTGTTAACTGTCGAGAGAAATGCTCTTATTTACACGGGTAACCAGTTGCTCCGCGGGCGGTTTTCTTCAATTCATCTCATTTGCAGCTAATTCTGCTCTAAAATGTATTAATTGTTGGCGTATAGGCCTACACGACGCGCTGAATACTACATTTGTTTTAAATTGGCTGTAGTCAAATTCCTTTGACCAGAAAACTCTTTTGTATTCTTTAGGTGGCCAGACAGCCTACAGCATTTATTAAATTGGTCTAAATCTTGTTTTATTATATGACTGTCTCCTTATGATGGAGAAGCGTAATGAACACTGTCAGTCATCATAAACACTTTGATGTCTTGTTCATAAAATGGTAGCTGAACTGTCATTATTCTAGTCTATTAACCGCAACAAATCACGCTCAAAATATGTTGGAATATTATCATAAAGCAGGCTACACAGAGTAAATATGAGTGTATGGAATATGATTGTCCGAAACTGAGTCCAGTATTGGATTATGTCTCTGTGTGTAGTAGCTCACTAAAAAGGCGTGTACTGTAAATCCATGTTATCTTTGGTTTCTATTCAGATTTTTAAAGATGTAGGGGTGGTCCGCACAGCAAATATTGTTCATTTACTTTGTGTACTGTCGCTTTTGGGTGTCTATCATAATGATGATTGCATTCCTTATGACAGCCTTTCTCTTAAGAAATCGTGACGTTTCCAAGGAAATATCCTGAATGCAGCCTTTCTATGCCGTGACTACAGTAGATTGCCTCTAGCACTAGCCTACTATATGTTGAATCAGTGTTGTTGACCATACCTTTTCTAGAATGATTGTTTGTGTGAAATGCATTTTCTCCGAGGATAAGAACAGTTGGTCCAAGAGATTTTACCCTGGGCAATGGGGCATTGGCGCGAGTCCTTTAGTCAATTTACTCTCCCAACAAAAACACCTAATAGCAGATGTCTTGTAGCCCTAAGATCAAAACAGCAAAATAGTCCAGTTTTTGGTCGGGTTGTTTGAATATTAGCTGTGTTGACCTATTTTGCTCCCTCAGTAACTTGTTTTCCAGTTAATTTGTTAGCTGCCTGACTGTTATAGAATATTTAGGCATACAGTCGGCTGCTTTCAGGTTTTATGCTATTGTCACATCGATTCACACCCACAGTCACTTCCCTAAAACGTTGGCCTGTCACGATTTTTCTATGAAAGTGGTAGAGTAAAATGGCAGCAACCCTAAAGTGTTTGTGGAGACAGGATATTGTCTTGGCACAATAGTTGGATAAACAAGCTGATTGCACAGATGTCAGGATTGAGACAGACTGCCAGAGGGACCCGCGAGATCTTCACATTTTGTTGGCATAGCAACCCTCTTCCCTGGCATTTGGGACTTTTCCTTTAATTTCCCATTAGTAATGAATGCACAGCTAAATTAGTGGTTATATAAAATCCCGTAGCCAAGGTGAGATTGAGAGACTGAGACTTTTCTTACATATGGCACTATTTTCACCCACTATGGAGAGACTGGAGGAAGAATGGGGATATGAGTACTTTTTGTTAGGCCTTCATGTAGAAATGGCAGAGAGAACATGGCATTGACAGCAACCCAGTGGAGAAGAAGTGTCCCCACTTTTACCGTTTCTTATAAACGCATGATTCTAACTATAGGTCTATTTGCATATCTTCAGATCATTAGTGATAAGGAAGAGTGATGCCCAGTGTTCAGCGAGAGAGCAGATTTCTAGCGTCACATTACAATATCAAACAGTACACACGCACACACTTCCTTGCAGTAATGACCGGGCTTGTTTTTAGTTGACAAATCCCCAGTCATTTCTTCTTCCCACATGAATGTCCACTGAAGCTCTCCGTGTATTCCCCAGCATGTCATGCGTTCAGTGGCTCAACTAGCAAGCATGAATAATGTTGTAATCCAACGGAAGGATAATTAGCTTGCGCCAGCCGAGGGCCGTTCAGTTCCATATAATCAGACACTCTATAGCAATATCTCATGTTCTGTTCAGGTTCAGGATACATGATGCCTGTTTCTCGACAGGCTGCTCCCTGAAAGAGAGCGAGCCCTTGGCTTTAATTTCATTTTTGTGTTTCATATTCTGTGGATTCATAGTTTTTTTAATGGAGACAGTTATGTTCTTCATTAGGGCACATTACAATGTATCCTTAAAAATACAATATAATTGACCTCCATGATATAGTTAATTATTACAAATGATAAGAAAGATTCATTTCACTGTGTGCGAGTAACTTAATTTCCCCTCTATTAGATTGAATAAGACAATATGACAGAAGAAAGCAATTATGTAGTCTCATTCCTGCCAATCAGAAAGTTTCATTTTGTAGCTTCTTTCTCTGTTTCTTCATAACTGACAACTCCTCTGACATTATAGAATTCCTGCAGGCTACATGTTTGAATTATATTGCTGTTTCTTGCTCTTTGTACAAGTACAACTGATCTGAAGTATGAGGTGCTTGTAAGCTTTCGACTGGAAAATCTCAGTCAATAAAACCCTGGAGATCTTCCGTAGGGCGAGAGTGACTATATTTCCTGCAAAGAGCGAAGAGACACTAGTTTGTGGGCTTTTTTAAAATGTGGCCTTTTTTTGTAACCCTCCTGCCATCATAGCTAAACCGGTTAAGCATTGTGCGTTTGAGCTGTGTGAGTCCCCCTCTACCCTCCACCCCTCACCCCTAACCCCATATCCACTACTGTCCCGCTGAAGTGGTTATTTTTAGTAGTGGGGGTTCTGCTCTGCCTGCGCTTGGCTGCACAGAAAGATTAATGGAGCCCGAGACAAAGAGATAGAGAGGGAGCACACACGCCACATGGCAGGAGGAGAGAGGGAGAGAGAGAACGAAAGGAAGAGAGAGAGGGAACGAGGGGAAGAGAGGGGAAGAGAGAGCGAGAATCCAGACAGTGAATTGAGGTTGATGATGGGGAGAGAGAAAAAAATGTAGGCAGTGGATTGAGGCTGTTGATGGGGAAAGCACTGCGTTGGAGGGAGTGGAGGGATGGTAAGTGAGAGAGACATGGCGGAGGTGCTGAGGAACAGACAGCTGAAGAGGCTGGCTGAATGACTGGGTAGAATCCTGTTAGCTTCAGCTCTGCAAAGGGAGGCGGTGGTAATGGAGCTGGACATCTCTTTTGTTCTTTGTATTTCACAGTGTTCCATGGAATCACCCTACAGGGGATAAAGTAGTCTGTTATATTGAGTAATGGTGAATCATGAAAGGCTTAGCTCTGAAGTTGGTTAAGTGCATCCTCTAACTCCTCCTCCTGCCCTGCAGACTAGCAAAATCAGATTGATATTCAGATAAAACAAACATCCTCTTCAGGGTCTGTTGGGGATGAGCTATTTTAGGAAAACAAATACATCCACTATTGTCACGCTGCTTCATCATTAACTGACTCTGACATATTAACCTTATCGTGTCAAGTCAGACAGCAGGAGACACAATTTCATTTTCTTTCATTTCTTTTCCTTTAGCTGAAATCTTGAGTGGCTTCATAAAAAAAGCCATTCTTGTGATGGTTGTTATGATATGGATTATTCATACAGGTGCTCCAGCTGGACCCATAATGATAGAGAACGTGCCAGTAGGTCATTAGGACTGGTCGTGCCAGCCATGCGGGCATCTGGGTGGCAGCCCAGTGCCACATTCCACTGAGAGAGAAAAGCATTGGAGGTTATTTTATCCAACTCTGTGATTCCAAATGGGCCTTTTTCCCATAGTCCCTTTTCTTAACTGCAGCTTTTAGAGATGAAGTGAGGGGAGGCATTCGCTGTGGATTAGAAGGAAGCCTTTGAATATTAAAGCCCTCAACATGGGGTTACTTGGCATCGGCAGGGCGGGCGGGCAGGTGCGAGATTAATGAATAATGAATGGGTCAGAAAAAACAGGATTGGTTACCTAAAGTGATCCCCAATTTATAGAAGGTGACAGTGGTACCTTTACCTTAACAGACCTGCTTTCATTGTGTCACCCTTACTGGTCATCATATGTGAGACTACGCGTGTACAGACACACACGCACACACACACACACACACACACACACACACACACACACTGAATCCTGTGTGCTCCTCTTCTCTCTGAACCCCTCTCACCTGAGCATACCGCTGAGAGCCTTCCACTCAAATAGAGCTCTTGACATCTGTTAGTGAATACAGGCTTTGATATTAAGACCCAGGCATTCTGCCATCAGAGGAAGTGTGCCCAGGCTGACTGAATTAGGTCCTTCCTTCCTCCTCCTCCTACGAAATGCCAGGGTCTTGTCATCACCCACGATCCCCACATGGGCTGATATGCATATTGGGATATGAAAAGAATATCTAAGTTTTCTGATCTAAATTGCAAAATGAACATATGTTTTGACGCTGTCTTATGCAGCAAAACCTTTTCAGCTCAGGAAGGTGTGGGTTGTTAATAGCTTTGTTGTTAGAAACCTTAATCTCTAGATTGATTGACCCCATTTTGTTTAGCCCATTACAGTATGGCTCATGTTTTTTCGTCTTCTGTCTGTTTTGCAGTGAGGAAAGCCAAACTCGATGGACCCCAAGGTGAGTTGAGACACATTTGACTTAGTCTTAAAAAGTCTTAAACACTGGTTTGTTTGATAGTAACACTGATATTCCTCATTGTTCCACAGAGAAATTTAACACCTACGTGACGCTGAAGGTGCAGAATGTCAAGAGCACCACCATCGCTGTGCGGGGCGCCCAGCCATGCTGGGAGCAGGACTTCATGTTGTAAGACTTCTTCCCCCTCTCCTCCTCTCCCTCGTTTGTTCACCTCTTCCTCTCTCCCATCCCACTCTTCTTCTTCCTCCACCTCCGTCTCTCCCTCTATAGGAAAGACTTACTAGTTTCTCTCTCCACTCGTTGAGCTGCCCTGGGTCCTAAGTGCTCTGTCAGTGATGAGACTACAAGGCTCTGGATGCCTGATCTCAGATACGAGATATGCAACTGTTGAGCTAGGCAGCCAAGCAGCCAGCCAGCCGTCCATGCAGCCGGGCAGGCAGTGACACTAATGTGTTAACACCAGAGTGTACACATGTTGTGTAACACGGACTGCAGGGACTCCTGAATAAATGTTTTAAGTAGTGAGGTTTAAGGTGCCCAACAACACTCTCATTGTTTGGAGTGCTAGTCAATGGGCAGGAGTTTAGATGAAGCCTTGGATAGGGCACTTGTCACAGAGTCAAAATGATTTCAGAACTGACAATAGGAACAGGAAGTTGCCACGAAATGAGCACCTTTTGCGTCCCCTCTTATTTTAAGTAGAAATTGTGCACAAATATTGAATTTTAAAAGCCTGTTATATTAAATGAAGTGCACTTTTAATATAGACCACATTCAAAATTCAGCTTCAGTTTAACCCACTTAAACCCAACATTTCTCGAAGTTTTCACCATCACTGTAAAGCCCTCGCTATTTTGTTGCTTTGACACAGTCATTTCTGAAGATTATAATTTATTTCATGTTATTAGTGATTCATTTTAAGGGGGGGGGGGGGGCTGTTACGTGAACTGAGATCTCATTTTAATTTGGTGAAACTATGAAACTATTACTTTTAAAATATTTTTTTCAAGAGAGACATTGAACATCTAATAGTCAAATCATAGTGTAAAAGCAGGTGATCTGGTTCTATACTTTTTGGACATTTTCTGGTGTTTTGTGGTCCAAAACTGAGCGGGTCGAGCATAACACGTCAACCCTGTTACCCATAAATAGACAGGGTAGAAATGTTTGAACAATTTAAAAACATTTGTGAAGCTTGCACACAACAATCTTCCATTCCCCCCTGTCACAAGGGGATTCCTGGCTGTCCCTATACAGCACTACATTTGACCAGGGGTCAGGGGTCAGGTACCATGGGGATGCAACCTGAGTATAGCTGTGTGGATACTTGAGATAATGGAGGTGCACGGTGTATAATATGTTATTGACCAAATCGGTCCTGGACAGTCAGCTCTATACGCTTTTTTCCTGCTAGAATTCACTCCTGTTTTCCCTGATGGAAATAATACTGGTCTCCTTCACTCTGCCTTATTGACCTCACCTCTCCCCCTCAGACAGCTCTCTGTGGCTCAGTGACTCACATCCACCACAGGGTGAATCACATTGGCTCTTTGTTCTATTAGATTAGCAATGGGTATCTGATGGTATATATATTTCACCTCTCTATAAGATGGGTTCTATATTTCCAGGCCCTGTTGCTCAATCAGGGTTTATGTCATTTCGGTCTCCCAATCTGTTTAGTTTATTTCCTCATCTCATCACTCTCTCTCTCTCTCTCTCTCTCTCTCTCTCTCTCTCTCTCTCTCTCTCTCACCTCCTCTCTATCCCTCCTCATCTTCTTGTCTCCCTCTTTTTTATACACCTTCTCACCCCCCCTTCTCTCTCTCTCTCTCTCTCTCTCTCTCTGTGCAGTGAGATCAACAGGCTGGACCTGGGGCTGACGGTGGAGGTGTGGAACAAAGGGTTAATCTGGGATACCATGGTGGGGACCTTGTGGATCCCCCTGCAAAACATCCGGCAGTCTAATGAGGTATGGTTCCCCCCCCCCCCCGGTGCCCCCTCTCCTTCCCCACCACACTCCACCCTCCTGAGAGCACAAGGCGGTTTACCAGCAGCACATCTGAGGCTCAGACACTAGTTCATCACAACAATAGACTCATACTGTTTGTTGTCAAGCTACATCAAAGTGTTTAAGGTGGAATACACTTCATATCAGGGATGAAAGGAGTTTAAGGGGAGTGTTCTTGGATGGTAAAGATAACCTACAGGGAGTGAATTCCTCTGCTTCGAAACACTGTAACTAGGACTCTTTTTAGCATCCTCCCAATTGTTTGACTGTAAGAGGGAAAGTGTTACTGTGTACAGTAACAGTACGCGTGTGTGTCTCTGCGTGTGTGTGTGCTCGTGCTAGGACGGGCCGGGGCAGTGGCTGACCCTGGACTCCCAGGTCATCATGGCTGAGAATGAGATCACCGGCACCAAAGACCCCACCTTCCACCGCGTGCTGCTGGACACCCGCTTTGAACTGCCATTAGGTTAGTGTGTGTGGGAGTGAGTGTGAGTGTGTGTGAGTGTGTGTGCGTGCATGAATGTGGCCTTAGTGACTGACCAGTGAATGGGTCTTTCTGCTTCAGACATTCCAGAGGATGAGGCTCGATACTGGGCCAAGAAACTGGAGCAACTCAATGCCATGAGGGACCAGGACGTAAGGCATCTCCTCCTCTCCTCCCTCTGTGTTTACATCTTACCCGCCCGCCACAAGGCAGGGCTATCAGTAATTACACAAGTCATCACTTACTCTATGCATTAAATATGATGTAGACGTTTCGGTACACCCAAAACTCTCCTAAATGGTGATTACCCCATGTTGGATTAGCTGCAGTGCAATGTACCGTGTCTGTCAGCTGTATCTATTGTGTGTGTGTGTTGCAGTACACATACCAGGAGGAGGAGGAGAGGCCACTGCAAGCGCCATCAACACAGTGCTGTGAGTAGTAGACACTTGATACTGACTGTAGCCTCTTCACACCCTCTTTAATACCCTCATCCCTTTCCTCCTCCTTTTCACTTAGTTCCTGGCCCCTCCCCCCCACTTCCTCCTTGTCTTCCCCGTCTCCTCTTCCTCCCCCTCTTCTTCACTCTCCTTCTCTCCCTCTTTACTATCCTCCCTTTCATCCTCCTCATATTCACTTTATTCCTCCTCCTCCTCTTCTTCCTCTTCCTCCCCCTCTTCTTCACTCTCCTTCTCTCCCTCTTTACTATCCTCCCTTTCATCCTCCTCATATTCACTTTATTCCTCCTCCTCCTCTTCTTCCTCTTCCTCCCCCTCTTCTTCACTCTCCTCCCGAGTCTTTGGGATGCAGATTAGAGGGGAAGCAGCAGGCAGAAAGGCAGGCAGGCAGGCGGATGGAGGGAGGGAGGGAGGAAAGCTGACATGACGAATCGAGCCAGCAGGCCTGCCTCATAGTCAGCTCCACACACAGTGATTTATGGCTGCTAGCCGTGTGATGGATGTGTGCTGGCATACTAACACTGCCCTGTCAGACACAGCCCTGTCTGTCTGATGATGACGGCCCATGTGGGTGGGTGGAAACGACTGTGGATGAGTCTGGGCTGCGGTGGGTGTTTCAGTCTGCCAGTGGGTATTTGTGAGAGACGATTTGTGAGAGATCAGCCGTAAAGGTTGGTCAGTATGTGTGTGAGTGCTTGTCCGCATGCATGCGTGTCTGCATGCTGTGTTTCAGTGAGTGTTTACGGATGGGGTCTGCGAATGCACTTTGAGTTATGGGATGCTGGGTTGAGAGTTATGGCTGACTACCCACTGCTCTGTGCAAATGTTTTAGCATTGGAGTTTATGGCTCAGGCCCAAATCAAATTTTCCTGTGATAAGTTATTACCTACTTACCCTCTGTCCTTGTAGGTAACTGGAGTCTTTGGGGAGACCAGCAAAGTAAGTTTTTCTTGCTTTTTTCACACAGTTTAGCAAACAATGTATGCTGACTCAAATGGAACCTTGTACTGCAGGCCTATATTGCTAGGTTTAAGTATGTCACCAAGCATATAATAGCATCATGGGTAAAGATGAACCCAGCCTCACATCATGATGATCATCATCATATTTCAACCATTTCCTGTGTAGATGAAGACCCAGACAGCGCGGTGGACGATAGAGACAGTGACTACCGCAGTGAGACTAGTAACAGCATTCCTCCACCCTTCTACACCACATCTCAGCCCAACGCCTCCATGCACCAGTACCCCATCCAGAGAGACCAGCGCTACTCCTCGCACACCTCCTACAACGGCTCCATCCAAGAGCTGGACTACGACAACCAGAGACCCATGAGGTAACCGAACCTCTCTCCTGTCCTGTTCTGTCATCCTTACCTGCTTCATTACCTGGTTCACCACTCGGGGTCTCAATAGGGGGTTCGTCCCAATAAGCTTCCTTTCATTGTCTCCTCTCTTTCATTTGCAACTTACCTTTAAGTTATTTTATTACAAGCTGCCATCCTACAGTTGTTCTAATCTAAAAACATGCAGGGTAGGTGGAAGCCGCAGCTTTTCCCTGTCCAGTTCTTTGAGATATGTGTGGGTGAAGGAAAGGAGACGAGGAAAGGAAACTACATTAGACTATTGACACAGCATGGATCTCACTCGCAACACCTCTTCTTAGTCAAGGGATCCATATTGACTATGTCTCCTCTAGAGATCAACAGTCTATTCACCACAGAGTAAATCAGACTGATACAGAACCCACAGAGCCCCGTGAGCTTGTTTTGGTTCACACTGTTGTTACATGGTAACCTGTTGTCCCAATGTGACTTCACATTCCAGAGCATACTGCGGTGCGGCCTCACTATACAAGCCCAAAGGAGCAGCCATGCCTACCTTGTATACAGGCCGTGTGGGAAGAGCCTCACCGGCACCATCACTGTGTGTGTGTGTGTGTGTGTGTGTGTGTGTGTGTGTGTGTGTGTGTGTGTGTGTGTGTGGGTGTGTACATGTGTGTGAGTGTGCATGCGTGTGTGGCTGAAACAGCCCCCTGTGATCATTTAGCAACTTGTTTTGCCCCCCCCAACCCCCCCCCCCCCAAAAAAAATCAAGTTGTTTATTTGTCTTTACATCTATTGTTCAAAGGCACAAGTTCACTCAAACTCATGCCTTGCTTGGGGCAGCCACATTATTGCATAAAGGCTTCTCTCGACAGTGATTCTGTTTTTAGCCATATGGACCTGCAAGGTCCGCTATAGCTAAAACCAATCACTCTCTTCTCTGTCTGACTGGCGCTGTCTGGCTCCCTGGTCAGTGCCAGTGGTCTTTATGCTGTAGGTTTGCCAGGCAGTGTGTGTTTCAGTTTGGTGTTGTGGATGTTGCTGTGTGTCTTTGAAAAGCCCCAGGCTAGACTGTACTGATGCTCCTCCTCTACTGCCTCTCCCTCCTTCCTGCCAGACGTTATGATAGTTTAGACTCGGCCACCAACGGGCGCAGCGATCTCGATTCAGCCTCAGGTTCGAGCCGGCACACCAGCCGCCAGTACTCTCTAGACAGTAGGCACTCGCTCTCCGATAGGTGGGTCTCTGCACCTCCTCTTCCTCCTCTTCCTCTTCCTCCTGCTCCAGCCTGTGACTCCGTCCGTGGTCTCACTGTGACGTCAGTGGTGGAATCGTCCTGTCCTCCTCGCTCGCTGTGCTTGCATGCATGTGCTGTTCAACTCCCTCTCTCTACTTCTTATCTACGTTCCGGTCCTGTATCTACCTGATAATAACTACTGTATACACACCGGTATCACACACACACGATCTCCCCTCTCTCTGTCGTACGTCTGTGGTGAAATGTGAATGTTGTGTTTGTGCTGTTATGTAAGACGTTGAAGCCATAGGGCAAGAGTTTGGCTAAGTTGATGTGAGTTGCAGTGATGAAGTGTTAGTGTGTTCTGTGTGGTTCCTCTGCCTCCTCGGTCTCTCAGTGGCAGCCTGTTATTACCTCCTCCTCCTACGGTGCCTCAGTGACAAGTCCTCTCTGTGATTAACTATGCAGCTCAGGCTTCCCCCAGCCAGAGCCAGCCATACTGTTGGCCGAGGACCCCGGCCCCGGCTCTTGGGTGGCAGGAGGCATGCCTGTTCAGAATTAATAGTAGCCTATCAGAGAGGGGAAGACACATGTCCTCCTGTATGTGCCACTGTACCTCTCTCCTGCTGTGTTTGGTGTTTGAGAAGGAAAATGCAGGTTTCTGTGAGACAGCTCAGTGAAAGAGCTGTGTGTGTCCTCGTGGGTGTACAAAAGAGAGAGAGAGTTTGCATGCGTGTGCGCTTCTTGATTGAGTAGCAGGATTCTGGATGTGGTTTTGTACGTATGCCGTGTGTGTATTTCTATGTGTGTGTTGGTTTTCTCAGGTGTTCTGTTTTCCTGTTTTCATTCAGCCCAGGTTCTTGTCTCCTAGCTCTCACACAGACACATTCAGCCCAGGTTCCTGTCTCCTAGCTCTCACACAGACACATTCAGCCCAGGTTCCTGTCTCCTAGCTCTCACACAGACACACACAGCCCAGGTTCCTGTCTCCTAGCTCTCACACAGACACATTCAGCCCAGGTCCCTGTCTCCTAGCTCTCACACAGACACATTCAGCCCAGGTCCCTGTCTCCTAGCTCTCACACAGACACATTCAGCCCAGGTTCCTGTCTCCTAGCTCTCACACAGACACACACAGCCCAGGTTCCTGTCTCCTAGCTCTCACACAGACACACTCAGCCCAGGTCCCTGTCTCCTAGCTCTCACACAGACACATTCAGCCCAGGTCCCTGTCTCCTAGCTCTCACACAGACACATTCAGCCCAGGTCCCTGTCTCCTAGCTCTCACACAGACACATTCAGCCCAGGTCCCTGTCTCCTAGCTCTCACACAGACACATTCAGCCCAGGTTTCTGTCTCCTAGCTCTCACACAGACACATTCAGCCCAGGTCCCTGTCTCCTAGCTCTCACACAGACACATTCAGCCCAGGTTCCTGTCTCCTAGCTCTCACACAGACACATTCAGACCAGGTTCCTGTCTCCTAGCTCTCACACAGACATATTCAGCCCAGGTCCCTGTCTCCTAGCTCTCACACAGACACATTCAGCCCAGGTTCCTGTCTCCTAGCTCTCACACAGACACATTCAGACCAGGTTCTTGTCTCCTAGCTCTCACACAGACACATTCAGCCCAGGTTCCTGTCTCCTAGCTCTCACACAGACACATTCAGCCCAGGTCCCTGTCTCCTAGCTCTCACACAGACACACACAGCCCAGGTTCCTGTCTCCTAGCTCTCACACAGACACACACAGCCCAGGTCCCTGTCTCCTAGCTCTCACACAGACACACACAGCCCAGGTTCCTGTCTCCTAGCTCTCACACAGACACATTCAGCCCAGGTTCTTGTCTCCTAGCTCTCACACAGACACATTCAGACCAGGTCCCTGTCTCCTAGCTCTCACACAGACACATTCAGCCCAGGTCCCTGTCTCCTAGCTCTCACACAGACACACACAGCCCAGGTCCCTGTCTCCTAGCTCTCACACAGACACACACAGCCCAGGTCCCTGTCTCCTAGCTCTCACACAGACACACACAGCCCAGGTCCCTGTCTTCTAGCTCTCACACAGACACACACAGCCCAGGTTACAGCCCAGGTTCCTGTCTCCTAGCTCTCACACAGACACACACAGCCCAGGTTACAGCCCAGGTTCCTGTCTCCTAGCTCTCACACAGACACACACAGCCCAGGTTCCTGTCTCCTAGCTCTCACACAGACACACACAGCCCAGGTCCCTGTCTCCTAGCTCTCACACAGACACACACAGCCCAGGTTACAGCCCAGGTTCCTGTCTCCTAGCTCTCACACAGACACACACAGCCCAGGTTACAGCCCAGGTCCCTCTCTCCTAGCTCTCACACAGACACACACATCCCAGGTCCCTGTCTCCTAGCTCTCACACAGACACACACAGCCCAGGTTACAGCCCAGGTCCCTCTCTCCTAGCTCTCACACAGACACACACAGCCCAGGTTCCTGTCTCCTAGCTCTCACACAGACACACACAGCCCAGGTCCCTGTCTCCTAGCTCTCACACAGACACACACAGCCCAGGTTACAGCCCAGGTCCCTCTCTCCTAGCTCTCACACAGACACACACAGCCCAGGTTCCTGTCTCCTAGCTCTCACACAGACACACACAGCCCAGGTTCCTGTCTCCTAGCTCTCACACAGACACACACAGCCCAGGTCCCTGTCTCCTAGCTCTCACACAGACACACACAGCCCAGGTCCCTGTCTCCTAGCTCTCACACAGACACACACAGCCCAGGTCCCTGTCTCCTAGCTCTCACACAGACACACACAGCCCAGGTCCCTGTCTCCTAGCTCTCACACAGACACACACAGCCCAGGTTACAGCCCAGGTCCCTGTCTCCTAGCTCTCACACAGACACACACAGCCCAGGTTCCTGTCTCCTAGCTCTCACACAGACACACACAGCCCAGGTCCCTGTCTCCTAGCTCTCACACAGACACACACAGCCCAGGTTACAGCCCAGGTCCCTCTCTCCTAGCTCTCACACAGACACACACATCCCAGGTCCCTGTCTCCTAGCTCTCACACAGACACACACAGCCCAGGTTACAGCCCAGGTCCCTCTCTCCTAGCTCTCACACAGACACACTCAGCCCAGGTCCCTGTCTCCTAGCTCTCACACAGACACATTCAGCCCAGGTTTCTGTCTCCTAGCTCTCACACAGACACATTCAGCCCAGGTCCCTGTCTCCTAGCTCTCACACAGACACATTCAGCCCAGGTTCCTGTCTCCTAGCTCTCACACAGACACATTCAGACCAGGTTCCTGTCTCCTAGCTCTCACACAGACATATTCAGCCCAGGTCCCTGTCTCCTAGCTCTCACACAGACACATTCAGCCCAGGTTCCTGTCTCCTAGCTCTCACACAGACACATTCAGACCAGGTTCTTGTCTCCTAGCTCTCACACAGACACATTCAGCCCAGGTTCCTGTCTCCTAGCTCTCACACAGACACATTCAGCCCAGGTCCCTGTCTCCTAGCTCTCACACAGACACACACAGCCCAGGTTCCTGTCTCCTAGCTCTCACACAGACACACACAGCCCAGGTCCCTGTCTCCTAGCTCTCACACAGACACACACAGCCCAGGTTCCTGTCTCCTAGCTCTCACACAGACACATTCAGCCCAGGTTCTTGTCTCCTAGCTCTCACACAGACACATTCAGACCAGGTCCCTGTCTCCTAGCTCTCACACAGACACATTCAGCCCAGGTCCCTGTCTCCTAGCTCTCACACAGACACACACAGCCCAGGTCCCTGTCTCCTAGCTCTCACACAGACACACACAGCCCAGGTCCCTGTCTCCTAGCTCTCACACAGACACACACAGCCCAGGTCCCTGTCTTCTAGCTCTCACACAGACACACACAGCCCAGGTTACAGCCCAGGTTCCTGTCTCCTAGCTCTCACACAGACACACACAGCCCAGGTTACAGCCCAGGTTCCTGTCTCCTAGCTCTCACACAGACACACACAGCCCAGGTTCCTGTCTCCTAGCTCTCACACAGACACACACAGCCCAGGTCCTTGTCTCCTAGCTCTCACACAGACACACACAGCCCAGGTTACAGCCCAGGTTCCTGTCTCCTAGCTCTCACACAGACACACACAGCCCAGGTTACAGCCCAGGTCCCTCTCTCCTAGCTCTCACACAGACACACACAGCCCAGGTCCCTGTCTCCTAGCTCTCACACAGACACACACAGCCCAGGTTCCTGTCTCCTAGCTCTCACACAGACACATTCAGCCCAGGTTCTTGTCTCCTAGCTCTCACACAGACACATTCAGACCAGGTCCCTGTCTCCTAGCTCTCACACAGACACATTCAGCCCAGGTCCCTGTCTCCTAGCTCTCACACAGACACACACAGCCCAGGTCCCTGTCTCCTAGCTCTCACACAGACACACACAGCCCAGGTCCCTGTCTCCTAGCTCTCACACAGACACACACAGCCCAGGTCCCTGTCTTCTAGCTCTCACACAGACACACACAGCCCAGGTTACAGCCCAGGTTCCTGTCTCCTAGCTCTCACACAGACACACACAGCCCAGGTTACAGCCCAGGTTCCTGTCTCCTAGCTCTCACACAGACACACACAGCCCAGGTTCCTGTCTCCTAGCTCTCACACAGACACACACAGCCCAGGTCCCTGTCTCCTAGCTCTCACACAGACACACACAGCCCAGGTTACAGCCCAGGTTCCTGTCTCCTAGCTCTCACACAGACACACACAGCCCAGGTTACAGCCCAGGTCCCTCTCTCCTAGCTCTCACACAGACACACACATCCCAGGTCCCTGTCTCCTAGCTCTCACACAGACACACACAGCCCAGGTTACAGCCCAGGTCCCTCTCTCCTAGCTCTCACACAGACACACACAGCCCAGGTTCCTGTCTCCTAGCTCTCACACAGACACACACAGCCCAGGTCCCTGTCTCCTAGCTCTCACACAGACACACACAGCCCAGGTTACAGCCCAGGTCCCTCTCTCCTAGCTCTCACACAGACACACACAGCCCAGGTTCCTGTCTCCTAGCTCTCACACAGACACACACAGCCCAGGTTCCTGTCTCCTAGCTCTCACACAGACACACACAGCCCAGGTCCCTGTCTCCTAGCTCTCACACAGACACACACAGCCCAGGTCCCTGTCTCCTAGCTCTCACACAGACACACACAGCCCAGGTCCCTGTCTCCTAGCTCTCACACAGACACACACAGCCCAGGTCCCTGTCTCCTAGCTCTCACACAGACACACACAGCCCAGGTTACAGCCCAGGTCCCTGTCTCCTAGCTCTCACACAGACACACACAGCCCAGGTTCCTGTCTCCTAGCTCTCACACAGACACACACAGCCCAGGTCCCTGTCTCCTAGCTCTCACACAGACACACACAGCCCAGGTTACAGCCCAGGTTCCTGTCTCCTAGCTCTCACACAGACACACACAGCCCAGGTTACAGCCCAGGTCCCTCTCTCCTAGCTCTCACACAGACACACACAGCCCAGGTTACAGCCCAGGTCCCTCTCTCCTAGCTCTCACACAGACACACACAGCCCAGGTTCCTGTCTCCTAGCTCTCACACAGACACACACAGCCCAGGTCCCTGTCTCCTAGCTCTCACACAGACACACACAGCCCAGGTTACAGCCCAGGTCCCTCTCTCCTAGCTCTCACACAGACACACACAGCCCAGGTTCCTGTCTCCTAGCTCTCACACAGACACACACAGCCCAGGTTCCTGTCTCCTAGCTCTCACACAGACACACACAGCCCAGGTCCCTGTCTCCTAGCTCTCACACAGACACACACAGCCCAGGTCCCTGTCTCCTAGCTCTCACACAGACACACACAGCCCAGGTTCCTGTCTCCTAGCTCTCACACAGACACACACAGCCCAGGTCCCTGTCTCCTAGCTCTCACACAGACACACACAGCCCAGGTCCCTGTCTCCTAGCTCTCACACAGACACACACAGCCCAGGTTACAGCCCAGGTCCCTGTCTCCTAGCTCTCACACAGACACACACAGCCCAGGTTACAGCCCAGGTCCCTGTCTCCTAGCTCTCACACAGACACACACAGCCCAGGTTCCTGTCTCCTAGCTCTCACACAGACACACACAGCCCAGGTCCCTGTCTCCTAGCTCTCACACAGACACACACAGCCCAGGTTACAGCCCAGGTCCCTGTCTCCTAGCTCTCACACAGACACACACAGCCCAGGTCCCTGTCTCCTAGCTCTCACACAGACACACACAGCCCAGGTCCCTGTCTCCTAGCTCTCACACAGACACACACAGCCCAGGTTACAGCCCAGGTCCCTGTCTCCTAGCTCTCACACAGACACACACAGCCCAGGTTACAGCCCAGGTCCCTCTCTCCTAGCTCTCACACAGACACACACAGCCCAGGTTACAGCCCAGGTTCCTGTCTCCTAGCTCTCACACAGACACACACAGCCCAGGTTACAGCCCAGGTCCCTCTCTCCTAGCTCTCACACAGACACACACATCCCAGGTCCCTGTCTCCTAGCTCTCACACAGACACACACAGCCCAGGTTACAGCCCAGGTCCCTCTCTCCTAGCTCTCACACAGACACACACAGCCCAGGTTCCTGTCTCCTAGCTCTCACACAGACACACACAGCCCAGGTCCCTGTCTCCTAGCTCTCACACAGACACACACAGCCCAGGTTCCTGTCTCCTAGCTCTCACACAGACACACACAGCCCAGGTTACAGCCCAGGTCCCTGTCTCCTAGCTCTCACACAGACACACACAGCCCAGGTCCCTGTCTCCTAGCTCTCACACAGACACACACAGCCCAGGTTACAGCCCAGGTCCCTGTCTCCTAGCTCTCACACAGACACACACAGCCCAGGTTACAGCCCAGGTCCCTGTCTCCTAGCTCTCACACAGACACACACAGCCCAGGTTACAGCCCAGGTCCCTGTCTCCTAGCTCTCACACAGACACACACAGCCCAGGTTACAGCCCAGGTCCCTCTCTCCTAGCTCTCACACAGACACACACAGCCCAGGTTCCTGTCTCCTAGCTCTCACACAGACACACACAGCCCAGGTCCCTGTCTCCTAGCTCTCACACAGACCACACACAGCCCAGGTTCCTGTCTCCTAGCTCTCACACAGACACACACAGCCCAGGTTACAGCCCAGGTCCCTGTCTCCTAGCTCTCACACAGACACACACAGCCCAGGTCCCTGTCTCCTAGCTCTCACACAGACACACACAGCCCAGGTTACAGCCCAGGTCCCTGTCTCCTAGCTCTCACACAGACACACACAGCCCAGGTTACAGCCCAGGTCCCTGTCTCCTAGCTCTCACACAGACACACACAGCCCAGGTTTACAGCCCAGGTCCCTGTCTCCTAGCTCTCACACAGACACACACAGCCCAGGTTACAGCCCAGGTCCCTGTCTCCTAGCTCTCACACAGACACACACAGCCCAGGTTACAGCCCAGGTCCCTGTCTCCTAGCTCTCACACAGACACACACAGCCCAGGTTACAGCCCAGGTCCCTGTCTCCTAGCTCTCACACAGACACACACAGCCCAGGTTACAGCCCAGGTCCCTGTCTCCTAGCTCTCACACAGACACACACAGCCCAGGTTACAGCCCAGGTCCCTGTCTCCTAGCTCTCACACAGACACACACAGCCCAGGTTACAGCCCAGGTCCCTGTCTCCTAGCTCTCACACAGACACACACAGCCCAGGTTACAGCCCAGGTCCCTGTCTCCTAGCTCTCACACAGACACACACAGCCCAGGTTACAGCCCAGGTCCCTGTCTCCTAGCTCTCACACAGACACACACAGCCCAGGTTACAGCCCAGGTCCCTGTCTCCTAGCTCTCACACAGACACACACAGCCCAGGTTACAGCCCAGGTCCCTGTCTCCTAGCTCTCACACAGACACACACAGCCCAGGTTACAGCCCAGGTCCCTGTCTCCTAGCTCTCACACAGACACACACAGCCCAGGTTACAGCCCAGGTCCCTGTCTCCTAGCTCTCACACAGACACACACAGCCCAGGTTACAGCCCAGGTCCCTGTCTCCTAGCTCTCACACAGACACACACAGCCCAGGTTACAGCCCAGGTCCCTGTCTCCTAGCTCTCACACAGACACACACAGCCCAGGTTACAGCCCAGGTCCCTGTCTCCTAGCTCTCACACAGACACACACAGCCCAGGTTACAGCCCAGGTCCCTGTCTCCTAGCTCTCACACAGACACACACAGCCAGGTTACAGCCCAGGTCCCTGTCTCCTAGCTCTCACACAGACACACACAGCCCAGGTTACAGCCCAGGTCCCTGTCTCCTAGCTCTCACACAGACACACACAGCCCAGGTTACAGCCCAGGTCCCTGTCTCCTAGCTCTCACACAGACACACACAGCCCAGGTTACAGCCCAGGTCCCTGTCTCCTAGCTCTCACACAGACACACACAGCCCAGGTTACAGCCCAGGTCCCTGTCTCCTAGCTCTCACACAGACACACACAGCCCAGGTTCCTGTCTCCTAGCTCTCACACAGACACACACAGCCCAGGTCCCTGTCTCCTAGCTCTCACACAGACACACACAGCCCAGGTCCCTGTCTCCTAGCTCTCACACAGACACACACAGCCCAGGTCCCTGTCTCCTAGCTCTCACACAGACACACACAGCCCAGGTTACAGCCCAGGTCCCTGTCTCCTAGCTCTCACACAGACACACACAGCCCAGGTTACAGCCCAGGTCCCTGTCTCCTAGCTCTCACACAGACACACACAGCCCAGGTTACAGCCCAGGTCCCTGTCTCCTAGCTCTCACACAGACACACACAGCCCAGGTTACAGCCCAGGTTCCTGTCTCCTAGCTCTCACACAGACACACACAGCCCAGGTCCCTGTCTCCTAGCTCTCACACAGACACACACAGCCCAGGTCCCTGTCTCCTAGCTCTCACACAGACACACACAGCCCAGGTCCCTGTCTCCTAGCTCTCACACAGACACACACAGCCCAGGTCCCTGTCTCCTAGCTCTCACACAGACACACACAGCCCAGGTCCCTGTCTCCTAGCTCTCACACAGACACACACAGCCCAGGTCCCTGTCTCCTAGCTCTCACACAGACACACACAGCCCAGGTCCCTGTCTCCTAGCTCTCACACAGACACACACAGCCCAGGTCCCTGTCTCCTAGCTCTCACACATTCAGCCCAGGGCTGTTTAACTCTTCCTTCTTTCTTTAGTCCCCCTGTACCGCCTCATGCATTATTGAACCTTCACTGCTTTAATCGATTGTGTGTAAGCGAGTGGACTTGTGTCTGTGTGTTGGGATGTGTGTTGTTCCAGTCTGCTCTCTCTCTCTCTGACTCATGAGGTGTCTCATTCTCTTTCTCTTCTCACTAATAGCCTCATTCATCAAAGTCGATAAATGTTCCGCTCTTTTATTTGTCTGCTAAAAAGAGTCTGTTTCAGCCCAGTGTAGGCCCCTGCCTCTCTCTTTCCACTCGTACTTTCTTTCTCCACCCCTCTCCCTCTGCTCTCTTTCACTCTATCTGCTTGCTCTCTCTCTCCCTCTTCCTCCCTCTCTCTCTTCTTTTCTCTCTCTCTCTCTTTCTCTCTCTCAATTACATTCAATTCAATTCAAGGGGCTTAATTGGCATGGGAAACATATATTTACATTGCCAAAGCAAGTGAAATGGATAAATAAAATGTGAAATAAACAATAAAAAGTGAACAGTAAATATTACACTCACACACTCTCTTTCTCTCTCTCTCTCTCTCTCTCTCTCTCTCTCTCTCTCTCTCTCTCTCATCACCTCACCTGAGTGGGTGCCATTACTTGTCAAGGCTGTTTACCTCGCGTCTTGTTTCGCCGTTTATTGTGTTGGCTCTGGGTGTTTGTGAATCTCTGCTCTGTTGAATATGCAGATGTGTATGTGGCGTGTGATCAGAGCATCCACCAATAATCTCTCTCTATACTAAAAATGAAGACTTCCCGGTTACTACATCACATAACCCCCACACTCATGCATCTGAACACACTACTAGCCTATCCCTTGGTCCAGGATGCCTGGGCTTGTTCCTCTCCTCTTTATCCTAGGTTAACTGTTCTCCCTCACTTTAGTCCCCAATACGTCCCCTTAACATGCACTCTGGGCCCATTTGGTTGTTCATTTCTTTGTTTTTCGTCCCCAGTCTGCTCCATGTGTCTGTGTATCTGACTGTGGTCCATTTGTCTGTCTGTCTACAGTCCTACAGGCAGCAGTCGCTATGCCTCCTCTGGGGAGCTGAGTCGAGGCAGCTCCCAGCTCAGTGAGGAGTTTGGCCCTGAGAACGAGGGGAGTCTGAGAGGCTCCGTGGAGCTCTACGATGAGAACGACTCTTACCACTCCTGCCACTCCTCTGTCAGCTACGACAAGGAATCGGCTGGCTGGGACCCCGATGAGCCCGAGGTGGTGTACAGTGACGAAGGGGGCTATGTCAAAGATGGTGGCGAGGAGGGGGCTATTTACGTTGAGGAGGAGGGCGAGCTCTACGAGCCCGAGGAGGGAGAGGGGGAGTACAACTATGAGGGAGAGGAGGAGATGATTTACGAAGATGAAGACCTCTACCCTCTGGACGGCACACTCAGCGAGGACCAGGAGCCACCCTACACCCCCACCCCCACCAGCACGGCCCCCACGCTGGCCCCCGAGGCCTCCATCACCAGGCCCCCTCTGGAGAAACAAGCCTCTCTGAGAGAGCAGCAGCCCGAGCCCCCCACCCTGGCCCCCACCACCCAGGCCCAGACCATGCCCCCTGTCCAGCCCCCTCTCACCACAGCCTCCACCAAGCCTCCATTTACCCCCATGATCCATCCATCCCTCATCCAGCCCCCGGTGCCCACAGCCCAGCCCCCTGCTCCAGAGACCCAGCCTCCAGTGTCTGATGCCCTGGACGATATCCTCCTAGACCTCCAAGAGGAAGAGCCTCTGTCTTTAGAGCAGGAGGTCCCTGTGGTGGAGAGTCCCCCAGCAGAAGTCCCAGCAGAGAAGAGCGAGACTCCTGTTGTCAGGTGAACCCTCAACCATCCACTCCTGTAGTTATATAGTAATGCTGGCCAGAACACCATTGTCTGCTACGCTATTACCACAACTATTTACTACAACTTTCCCCTCTACACGTTACGTTGTACTACAATAGACTTTTATTACTATCCACTACTGCCTTTAAAACAGAGCGAAGTTCGATTGTTTTCTACCATCTAAGTATTTTCACAATTAATGCGCACCAGTCTGAATACCCCTGTACATTTCTCTCCCAGCTATCAAAGGCCCATCATGGAGCCTGGGCCAGACAGGGCCAGGGCCAACTGGCAACGTCTCTGCAGCAAGGTCCGACTACAGCTACAGCAGGTGAGACAGTCTGTGTATGTGTGTGCGTGGGGTGTGTGCGTGCGCGTGTGCGCGCTCGGGCGACATGGACTCAGAGTTAGACGTAAGTAACAGTTAACGTAAATCTTTCTCCCTCCGTTTAGTATGATATGTTATGTTTCGTATAATATTAATTTGTGAATGTCCGTCATCCATTTTGTATGATATGTTATGAATTATATTTTGTATTATATGTTGCGAATTGCAATATGTATGATATGTTACAAATTACACTTTATTGTGGTTAACATTGGCTAGGTGGCTAACGTTAGCTAGGCTAAGGGTTAAGGTTAGGAGAAGGGTTAGCTAACATGCTAAGTAGTTGCAAAGTAGCTAAAAAGTAGTAAATAGTTGCAAGGTTGCTAATTAGCCAAAATACTAAAGTTGTCCGTGATGTGATTCAAACACGCAACCTTTTGGTTGCTAGACATTTGCGTTATGCGCTCACCCATCCTCCCCGACCAACCGCCTTCCTTTCATTTTAACCTTCTGTCTTATGTCACCATACCAAACGTAACATATCATACGCATTTTAGTACCCCGGATATCCATTTACTATGTTACGTCTAGTCTATGAGACCAGGCTGGTGCAGGTGGGTGTGTATGGATGGACTTGCTATGTGGCTACCTGCTATGTTTCTCACCATAATGCTGTCACTTCTTCATATGTCCCTGCCCTGAAATGTATCTTCTGAAATCTGTGCCCCTTCAGTTTTGTTTCATTCACTTCTTAATCATTCATTCCACTTTATTTGACCCTTTAAGTTGTGATCCAGTGGTTGCTTTAGCCAGGCTTTATTTCGTTAAGATAATTTGTATTTGTTTACCCCTGTTTGTGCGCCATTTCATTTGTTTTCTTTTCAGTTTTTTTGCCACCCCATAGCGATATGCATGTTGTCCGTTCTGATGGGCCAGGGCCGGAGCCGACTGCCAGGTGGGTGTGTCCGTGGTTGCTTGTGAGCGCTGCTGGTGACAATAACGTGAATGTCAGTGTTGTTGTGTCGTGCTCTGAACACACAGAGAGATAAGGAGCACGTCTTCCTGTTAGAGCACAGATAGAATTACTGGAATGGTACAGCAGATAAGGATCTGTCACAAATCCACTTTCACCCATGGCCTTCAAACACAAAGGCCTCCCCACTGACGTCAATGGACAGTGAAATCACCCGAGGCAACGCCCTCTTGTCTCTCTTCCATGTTTTATGGCTGACATTATGGACTGTTTTCTGCCCAATTAAACACATCATTCTTGATTTTATAGTAATAAACTGGGAGAGACTCCATCTTTGTTATAGTGGCGAGACAGACAGCTAGGGGCAGATATGTGATGTACTAAGACTTAATAAAACCATTTCCAGGCATACTATGTGCCAATCACTCCTCACCCTGTCTCACCCCTCTCTCCCCTCTCTCTCCACAGGCTCGAGGGGAGTCGGTTGGGATTTGCTCCCTGTTGCTATCAGCAGGGTAAGTGTTTGTCACTATCATACCCACAAGTATGCTACTAAAGCTTCACAACATGAAATAATAGCAAAACTGCATGACATTTTGAGCAAATAATTGGAGTGTAGTTGGTCCCAGATCTGTTTGTGTTGCAAATGGCCATTGTCATACAAACATGGCTATATAGCACAAACAGATCTGGGAGCAGGTTAAAGTATTTGTTCCTGTAATTTACAGTGTGTTTATGTGTTAGTGGTGGAAGTGGATGTTGGGATAATAAGAGTGTTGTGTTTGTGTGGTTTCTCCCCATGCAGGGTGGGTGGGGCGCTGTATAGCATCGACAGCATGCCGGACCTCCGCAAGAGGAAAGCCATGCCTCTGGTCAGGGACCTGGTCAGTGTAAGTTCTGACCACTTACTAAATATAGTCACTCGACATTCATCCCTTCTCTCTCTCTCTCTCTCTCTCTACTCTCATTCTTTCTTCCGCCCCTCCTTTCCTTGTTGTGCCCTGAGGGGGATGACCCTGCCCTTCTGTTTCTGCTTGAGGAACCCAAAGTCAGGGGTCTCAGATGGCCACTGAGGCCTGCCTTTGGAGAGGCTGTCAGACTCTAGCCCTCCACACCTCCTAGGGAACGTCACTCTGTCCTCTCCTCTCTCTGACTGCTCACCCTGGGGGTGTGGTATGTTAACCAATGGGATGCTAGAGGAGAGTGGAGAAAATAATCCTGGATAGCTATATCCTGCTGTACTGTACGTGAACACTCATATACTCTTAGTAAAAAAGTGTTCTTTGGCTGTCCCCTAGGAGAACCCTTTTTGGTTCCAAGTAGAATCCTTTTTGGTTCCAGGTAGAACCATTTTTGGTTCCAGGTAGAACCCTTTTTGGTTCCAGGTAGAACCCTCTGTGGAAAGGGTAATACATGGAGCCCAGAAGGGTTCAACCTGGAACTTAAAGGTTCTACCTGGAGCCAAAAAGGGTTCTTCAAAAGGTTATCTTATGGAACAGCCAAATAACCATTTTAGGTTCTAGATGGCACCTTTTTTCTAAGAGTGTAGCCTTCTTTATCTGTCCCAATAAAGATTGAATAGGGTAGATTATTTTCATTGGAGAAGCATACAGAGGAATAGTACCATTATTGGGCTCCAGCTGGAGTAATGCCAGAGCAGAGTGTGTAAGTAGCTGTCAAAGCAGGTGCTTACTAGACTATTAAACTCACACCAAATAGATGGCCTAGTCCTTGTTCTATCCATCCTTGCCAATTGATCTGATTTCCAAGTTTTGAGTTGAATAGCTCTGATAAGCTGAAGGCTTGCCAGACTATACTGCCAGCTCAGCGCTCAGGTGGCTCGGCTCCAACGTGAGCTGTAATGAACAATTACCATACCGGACAAAATAGCTCAGCACTTTGTCTCTATGAATCCAGCTTACTGTCAAACTGTACCCCCCCCCCCCCCCCCCCCCCCCCCACACACACACACACACACTAACTGCCTGAGTCTGATTCATCCAGACCAGGTAATGTGCTGAGTGGAACTGAATCTGAATGTGCAACAAAGCCAGACTAATATTCAGCCAGTGTTCCCAGACACAGAAGTATGTGCAGGACGATGGTTCTCTCTCCTAATGCTGACTACCTCTCTCTCTCGCAGACAGTGTCCTAACTCTCTGTGTTTTATTGGTGTCTATCCTTCAACATTGTTAAGGAAGTACATTCATTTTCCACTCTGTCCCTAAGGGCCTTTGTCCTACCCGTGTACAAGGTTGTTTACATGCCATGTTTTCATCTTGTGTGATTTATAGGTCTAGATCTTTCCTCCCACCCAGTATTTCATCAACAAAATCAATACCTCTCCCCAATCTAGTTATTTTTCTTTCCCTTGGCTAATTTATCACCATCACCCCGTATCTGTTTTGAAATCACCCCTATGCCACTGTGGCCATGTTTGTGACTGTAGCTAAAGTTGTTTGACATGCCCCTTTTAACACTTGTTTCTCGTTCTGCTTCCTCCTTCCTTCACATGCACTGTTACAGGCTATGGTGAGTAACACTGGGTTCCAAATGAAAAGGGAACGTTGAAGCACTTTCAGATACCCATCACCCCTTGTTTCTTATATAAACACTTGGGGAGAATACAGCTGGACTGCATTATGCCCTATTGGCTTAGATGCTGTACTGAGATGTATTCTGTTCCAAACTATGTTGAAAGATATTAAAGTATGTATCAAGAGAAATATACTTTTCTCTTTGAGTAAAATCGAAGTTGTCACTTTGTTTTAAAAGCCCTTATTGAATGTATTTCAATCACAGTATGTACTGAACTACTATATTTAAAACGTATCTCTTCTTTCATTGTCATCCACTCCATTCTTATTTTACTCCCCTTCCTGGCCTACCTTAGTCCCTGGCTCAGAACTCCAGGAAGGCAGGGATTACATCAGCCATGGCGTCCAGCACTCTCAATAACGAGGAACTGGTGCGTTTCTTTCTTTTCTCTATTCACGCTGTATGCAGATCGGTTTTCTCTCTCTCTCCATGTACTCATAGATTCCACTAACTCTCTGACTATAACTCCTCTCCCTTCTTCTGTTTCCTTCTCTTGTAGAAGAGTCATGTGTACAAGAAGACCCTCCAGGCTCTGATCTACCCCATCTCCTGCACCACGCCCCATAACTTCGAGGTGTGGACGGCCACCACGCCCACCTACTGCTATGAGTGTGAGGGGCTGCTGTGGGGCATCGCCCGCCAGGGCATGAGGTGCACCGAGTGTGGGGTCAAATGTCACGACAAGTGCCAGGACCTGCTCAACGCTGACTGCCTGCAAAGTAAGTAGAGTCATGTTGATGTTGCTCAGTGAGCTGTAAAGTTTTCTTCAGTTGCTGCTAAAACATAATATATGGGAAAAAATTGTTTAGAGGTTTGTAGTAACTAGCAACACCAAACGTGTGAGGTTACTTTTGTAATGGACCTTACTGACTGCTGCTTTGGATAAGAGTGGTATTAACTAAAAGGCTCATTTGACTGTTATACTTCAGGCTCTGCCCTCCGTTCTCCTACATCTCTCATCCCACTCTACTTGTCCTCCCCCCTCTTATTCTCTCATCCCACTCTGCTTGTCCTCCTCCCTCTTGTTCTCTCATCCCACTCTGCTTGTCCTCCTCCCTCTTGTTCTCTCCTCCCACTCTGCTTGTCCTCCCCCCTCTTGTTCTCTCCTCCCACTCTGCTTGTCCTCCTCCCTCTTGTTCTCTCCTCCCACTCTGCTTGTCCTCCTCCCTCTTGTTCTCTCCTCCCACTCTGCTTGTCCTCCTCCCTCTTGTTCTCTCCTCCCACTCTGCTTGTCCTCCTCCCTCTTGTTCTCTCCTCCCACTCTGCTTGTCCTCCTCCCTCTTGTTCTCTCCTCCCACTCTGCTTGTCCTCCTCCCTCTTGTTCTCTCATCCCACTCTGCTTGTCCTCCTCCCTCTTGTTCTCTCCTCCCACTCTGCTTGTCCTCCTCCCTCTTGTTCTCTCCTCCCACTCTGCTTGTCCTCCTCCCTCTTGTTCTCTCCTCCCACTCTGCTTGTCCTCCCCCCTCTTGTTCTCTCCTCCCACTCTGCTTGTCCTCCTCCCTCTTGTTCTCTCCTCCCACTCTGCTTGTCCTCCCTCCTCTTGTTCTCTCCTCCCACTCTGCTTGTCCTCCCCCCTCTTGTTCTCTCCTCCCACTCTGCTTGTCCTCCCCCCTCTTGTTCTCTCATCCCACTCTGCTTGTCCTCCCCCCTCTTGTTCTCTCATCCCACTCTGCTGTCTCAGACATTCTCTATCTTGTTTGGTTTTTCTGGAAAGGAAATTAAAAGCCATTTGTCTTTCCTTGACATCCTCTCCACCTTTCCAACTCTTCATGGGTGTTTCACAGGTCTGCAGATACTGCCAGAGTACTCATCCATAAATCACACTGCATACTCTGTCTCACAGTGTTCTGATGATGGGGCACATTTGCTCTTATAGATTAAATCAAGATTTATTTGAACTGCGTTTAAAATTGCAACGTACTTTACAGAAAAACAATCAAAAAATGCAGGAGAAGAAGTAAAAAACCGACAGAAGGCAATAAAAGAGATGAAGGAAAGCACAATAAAACAAAAATAACAGTAAAATCTGTTTTTATAGATACCACGGTTTATGTTATGCGTCCTTTGTATACATTCATCCAATGTTTATCCCATTCAACCCAATGAAAACTGTTCATGACCTCCATGCAGCATCACAAAAACCTTCTAATTTCTAATGTAACTCAATAAATAAAATCGGACCTTCATCGCTCTTGTCTACCTCAGGGGCAGCGGAGAAGAGTTCTAAGCATGGGGCGGAGGACAGAACCCAGAACATCATCATGGTTCTGAAGGACAGGATGAAGATCCGGGAGAGGAACAAGCCGGAGATCTTTGAGCTGATCCAGGAGGTGTTTGCCATGGTCAAAGCCACTCACGTCACCTACATGAAGCAGATCAAACAGAGCGTACTGGACGGCACCTCCAAGTGGTCGGCCAAGATCAGCATCACAGGTGAGAGAGAGAGGGGGAAGATACCAGGGCTTCGGAGTTGGAGTGCTGATCTAGGATCAGGTCCGCGCTGTCCGAATCAGAATCACAAAAATGATCTTATTCATTATGATGTAAAAAGATAAACAAGCAGAGTCCTATTCTGAGACGCTTTGTGAATAGTATGAGTCCGGAACCATCCATTTGTAAAGCTCTGGCAGATGCCATTGGGAGTCTGACTCCATCACGAGTCCCGACACACATCATCCGCCTCTGTCTCCTCTTGTTTGTTTGCGTTCCAGTTCTATTGGTTGTAAAGGTCACACTGTGCTGTAGACCGTTGAGCCACTGTCTGACACAAAGGAGACAGATTAGATAAATCCCTTGAACGGCATTATGAGGAGGGATTAGAGATATCCGTCTGTAGATAGAAAAGGCAAAAAATCTGAATAGGTCAATGGGAGTATGTGGGATGGCGAACTCTCTCCACTTAGCCTCATAAACTAGACTGACCACTGTGCAGTGGTCAGTCTATTTAAACAAGCTATGCTCCAGCCAGACTGACCATGCTGTCGCCTGTCCCCTCCCCTGTCCCCTCCACAGTGCTGTGTGCCCAGGGCCTTCAGGCCAAGGATAAAACCGGCACGAGTGACCCTTATGTCACGGTCCAGGTGGGCAAGACCAAGAAGAGGACCAAGACTATCTACGGCAACCTCAACCCTGTCTGGGAGGAGAACTTCCACTTGTGAGTACTATAAGAGAGAGAAAATACTGGACTGACATAACATTGACGGTTGTGTATTCACAGGTTATGAATGGGTCACAGTTAATGCGTATGTCCAACTCTGAACCCATGTGAATAGATGGGATTGGTGGGTCCCTCAAACAGGAAATGACATAGTGGCGTCTTCCTGTTTCTCTCTCTCTTTCTCACTGTAGTGAGTGCCACAACTCCTCGGACCGGATCAAGGTGCGGGTGTGGGACGAGGATGATGACATCAAGTCTCGGGTGAAACAGAAGTTCAAGAGGGAGTCAGATGACTTCCTGGGTCAGACCATCATTGAGGTCCGCACACTGAGCGGAGAGATGGACGTCTGGTACAATCTGGGTCAGTAGGGGAAAGACCTGGGTCAGTAGGGAAAAGACCTGGGTCAGTAGGGGAAAGACCTGGGTCAGTAGGGGAAAGACCTGGGTCAGTAGGGGAATGACCTGGGTCAGTAGGGGAATGACCTGGGTCAGTAGGGGAAAGACCTGGGTCAGTAGGGGAAAGACCTGGGTCAGTAGGGGAAAGACCTGGGTCAGTAGGGGAATGACCTGGGTCAGTAGGGGAAAGACCTGGGTCAGTAGGGGAAAGACCTGGGTCAGTAGGGGAAAGACCTGGGTCAGTAGGGGAATGACCTGGGTCAGTAGGGGAAAGACCTGGGTCAGTAGGGGAAAGACCTGGGTCAGTAGGGGAAAGATCTGGGTCAGTAGGGAAAAGACCTGGGTCAGTAGGGGAAAGACCTGGGTCAGTAGGGGAAAGACCTGGGTCAGTAGGGGAAAGACCTGGGTCAGTAGGGGAAAGACCTGGGTCAGTAGGGGAATGACCTGGGTCAGTAGGGGAAAGACCTGGGTCAGTAGGGGAAAGACCTGGGTCAGTAGGGGAAAGACCTGGGTCAGTAGGGGAAAGACCTGGGTCAGTAGGGGAAAGACCTGGGTCAGTAGGGGAAAGATCTGGGGAAACATTAATTTTGTTGAAGTTCTACTTGTAATTCTAATACTATGTGTCAGTTAATCCCATAAGGGATCGGTTGCCAACTGGCGATTTAACATTAAAATAAAATGTAATTAATTAATGAATTCATTCCAAGCTAATAAACCAAATCATTGAGTCCATAAAATGACTTTCTAGGTATCCAATAGATGAGGCACATTTGGTGAACTAATTTGGGTGAAAGGTTGAGGTCTTTATTAAAGATAGTTGTTGTTATGTTGACTGTAATATGTGTTGACTGAGACTCTTGTCTTTTGTCCCTCTCTGCAGACAAGCGTACAGACAAGTCAGCCGTGTCTGGTGCCATCAGGATGCACATCAATGTAGAGATCAAAGGAGAGGAAACAGTCGCTCCATATCATGTCCAATACACCTGTCTGCACGAGGTAAGCTCTGTGTGTGTGTGTGTGTGTGTGTGTGTGTGTGTGTGTGTCTGTGTGTCTGTGTGTCTGTGTGTCTGTGTGTCTGTGTCTGTGTCTGTGTCTGTGTCTGTGTCTGTGTGTGTGTGTGTCTGTGTCTGTGTCTGTGTCTGTGTGTGTGTGTGTGTGTGTGTGTGTGTGTGTGTGTGTGTGTGTGTGTGTGTGTGTGTGTGTGTGTGTGTGTGTGTGTGTGCGTGCTCATGCCTTCAGGGGGCAAGTGAGATTAATGAGCCCAGTCATCTTGGTTCATTTAGCTGACTGATGTAGCAGTCGTTCATTGAAGTGGCCGTTACAGATGAATCAGAAGTTAATATCCCATAAAAGTGTCACCGTCTGCATTGCTCAATCAAGATAAATACCACATCAGATATAAAATACCACAGATATTATTTCTCCCTCTGACCTTCTTCAAATATGGAATTATCTACTATTCAGTGGGGGAAAAAAGTATTTGATCCCCTGCTGATTTTGTACGTTTGACCACTTATAAAGAAATGATCAGTCTATAATTTTAATGGTAGGTTTATTTGAACAGTGAGAGACAGAATAACAACAAAGAAATCCAGAAAAACGCATGTCAAAAATGTTATAAAAGGATTTGCATTTTAATGAGGGAAATAAGTATTTGACCCCTCTGCAAAACATGACTTAGTACTTGGTGGCAAAACCCTTGTTGGCAATCACAGAGGTCAAACGTTTTTTGTAGTTGGCCACCAGGTTTGCACACATCTCAGGAGGGATTTTGTCCCACTCCTCTTTGCAGATCTTCTCCAAGTCATTAAGGTTTCAAGGCTGACGTTTGGCAACTCGAACCTTCAGCTCCCTCCACAGATTTTCTATGGGATTAAGGTCTGGAGGCTGGCTAGGCCACTCCAGGACCTTAATGTGCTTCTTCTTGAGCCACTCCTTTGTTGCCTTGGCCGTGTGTTTTGGGTCATTGTCATGCTGGAATACCCATCCACGACCCATTTTCAATGCCCTGGCTGAGGGAAGGAGGTTCTCACCCAAGATTTGACAGTACATGGCCCCGTCAAATGATGCGGTGAAGTTGTTCTGTCCCCTTCGCAGAAAAACACCCCCAAAGCATAATGTTTCCACCTCCATGTTTGACGGTGGAGATGGTGTTCTTGGGGTCATAGGCAGCATTCCTCCTCCTTCAAACACGGCGAGTTGAGTTGATGTCAAAGAGCTCCATTTTGGTCTCATCTGACCACAACACTTTCACCAGTTGTCCTCTGAGTCATTCAGATGTTCATTGGCAAACTTCAGACGGGCATGTATATGTATTCTTGAGCAGGGGGACCTTGCGGGCGCTGCAGGATTTCAGTCCTTCACGGCGTAGTGTGTTACCAATTGTTTTCTTGGTGACTATGGTCCCAGCTGCCTTGAGATCATTGACAAGATCCTCCCGTGTAGTTCTGGGCTGATTCCTCACCGTTCTCATGATCATTACAACTCCACGAGGTGAGATCTTGCATGGAGCCCCAGGCCGAGGGATATTGACAGTTCTTTTGTGTTTCTTCCATTTGCGAATAATCGCACCAAATGTTGTCACCTTCTCACCAAGCTGCTTGGCGATGGTCTTGTAGCCCATTCCAGCCCTGTGTAGGTCTACAATCTTGTCCCTGACATCCTTGGAGAGCTCTTTGGTCTTGGCCATGGTGGAGAGTTTGGAATCTGATTGATTGATTGCTTCTGTGGACAGGTGTCTTTTTTTACAGGTAACAAGCTGTGGTTAGGAGCACTCCCTTTAAGAGTGTGCTCCTAACCTCAGCTTATTACCTGTATAAAAGACACCTGGGAGCCAGAAATCATTAAAATGCAAATCAATTTATAACATTTCTGACATGCGTTTTTCTGGATATTTTTGTTGTTATTCTGTCTCTCACTGTTCAAATAAACCTACCATTAAAATTATAGACTGATCCTTTCTTTGTCAGTGGGAAACGGACAAAACGAACAAAATCAGCAGGGGATCAAATACTTTTTTCCCCCACTGTAGTTATTCTAAATGAGCATTGCCCTGTATCAGAGTTCTCCAAGTTTTGTGAGCCCAATAGTTTTTTCACTTCATTTTATTTGTATGTTATTGTTGGATATAAAAGACTGTAAAATAAACCATCAAATCAGCTGCAAGTGATTTTAATTTTGGAAATCTGTTCCAAAGTATTCCCACACATAATATAGAGATATGTGTGATCGTATACAAGGTTTGAAATTATTATGTTTTAGTGAAATATTATATATGTTTGGGATTCTTGCGGTCAATTTGCAGTATGCAAATTATTTGCAATTATGTTCTGGCCCCCTGACCATCCGCTCAAGAAAAAATCATCCCACGGCTGAATCTAGTGGATGATCCCTGTCCTATATCGAGTCATTACTAGGTCCATTACTCAGGACATAGTTTGCAAACAACTGAACCTAAACATAGCTACAAGTAATATTGAATTGCACTGTAAATAGATGATCTGTAGCTAATTATCTTAATCTACACAGTGGCTTAACACACATTGTAATGGTGAGTTGTCACACTGCATGATTCTGAAACTTCTGTACTCTCTAAGCAAAAATGGACAAACACCATTTGAGCAAATGAACTGCAATTTTGAAAGGCAGCAGTTGACTAGGACTTTTTAATTTGTCTAAATTTGCATTAAGAATTTGAACATGAAATCAACTGATCCATTTCTAATGAAAGTCGTGTGATGAATGGCGGCCCAGGCCTGAATGAATAATTCATTGAACAATCCTCTGATCACTGAGCAGTCAGTCAGTTATAGAGTGTGACGTGCTCTTCTCTGCTCTCCTGCTCAGACATACTCACACTGAGATCGTAATGACATCTCCCTGTATTCAGCCTCAGCCACTTCAACTCTTTGAAATCATAGTCTGGATTGAATAACCCATGCATTTCTCTTCCTCGCTCTCTCTCCCTCTCTCCCTCTCCCCAGAACCTCTTCCACTTTGTCACAGATGTGCAGAGCTCTGGCGTTGTGAAGATTCCTGATGCTAAAGGGGATGATGCGTGGAAGGTGTACTTTGATGAGACTCCTCAGGAGATAGTGGATGAGTTTGCCATGCGCTACGGAGTGGAATCCATCTACCAGGCTATGACGTGAGCTCAAATGTACCCACCCTGTCACTTAGCAATAGCATACACGTTGGCAGATTGTAATGTGTTGAGAGGACACATGGTGTACGGTTGTGTTTAGGATGATATTGTGGTATAACATCACAAGGGAATGCACGGGCCTTATAGGAGTCAGCTTCATATATACCACAGTGATCATGTTTATGCCGTGTGTGTTCTCCCACAGTCACTTTGCCTGCCTGTCGTCTAAGTACATGTGCCCGGGGGTTCCCGCGGTGATGAGTACCCTGCTGGCCAACATCAATGCCTACTACGCCCACACCACCCAGGCCACCAACAACGTGTCGGCCTCCGACCGCTTCGCCGCATCCAACTTCGGGGTGAGTGGCCCCAAATTAATGAGGGGTGGATGGAGACCAAAAATATCATGCAATGCCTCAACTCAGTGTTAAAGGTGAGCCAATGGATATGCTAGCTGTTAGGCTAATGTGTTGTGGTGTGTTTTAACCTTTTTTTTTTACAG